>NC_056525.1:29418201-29478619 GCF_019175285.1 Sceloporus undulatus | reverse complement strand
AAATGAAATGTTAGATTTAAAATTAGAATTGAAACCAGAAATTTTCCTATTGGGGGTGTTAGAGGATGACTTGGAACAGAATTACGGGAAAATACTATTTTATTTGCTAACCACAGCTAGAACTGTTTTTGCCCAAAAATGGAAGAAAGAATTAATTCCTACAAAAGAAGATTGGATTTGGAAGATATACAATATTATGGAAGCAGATAAATTAACTCAATTAATAAAAGATAAACACATTAGAAAATTTCAATAAATATTGGAACAAAGTGATCAATTTCTTAAAAGAACAGTGGGGAGAGATAGCAATTTTAGGTATGAAAAGTTAAAACTGTTGAAATAGTTTGTTGGAAATAGTTAATTTAGAGATCATAACATAAATAGGTTATAGAGGAGAAGAATTTAAACATAGACTGGTAAAATAGATTAAATAAGGTAAGATAGATAATAATAGACATTTAAACAGAGTCAAGTTGGTAATATAGGTCATGCATAGTATAGGTTTGAAAGTAAAATCAAAGGGGAAAAACTTAATATCATAATATATAGAAGGAAAAATAATTGGAAAAGAGGATCACAGAAGGGTTAAGGAAGTCCAATAAATTGTTAGTTTGTTTGTTTGTTCTCTCTTTTCTTTGTTGTTTTCTTTTTATGAGGGTTTCCCTTTTTTCTTTTCTTTCTTTTTTTCTTTACTGTGGTTAGTTTGCTTCGTTTATATGTTTATCCCTTCGTTATGTGTTAAGTTTTTTTTGTCTTGTTTTGTTTTTATGTTTGGTTCTGCTTTTGCCTTGTTTTGTTTTTTGTTTTTGCTTTTACTTTGTATTTGTTTAGCACCTCTGATTTCCCCTTTTCCCCTTTCTATCTCTTGTTTTCACTTTAAAATAATGAATAAAGATTGAATATTGAATTTTGACTACCGAAATAGAAAAGAACATAAAGATTGATAAGGGATAAGGGAGTTGTTTTGATCCTGAGACATATAACATGATGATATGTTGATTTCATTAGATTTTGGTATGTTTTTTGTATATTTGTGCAGCAATAAAATTTTTAAAAAATTAAAAAAAGGAAAGGGTTAACTGCCATTGTCATCCAGGCTAAGTGGCATTGTGTGACCTGAAAGCCGCCTTGAATCATCTTGAACCTTTAGTTCCTCCTCCAGTTGTCCTTCCTATTTTAGCCCATGTCAAATGTTTTTCATTCTTTCTTTGGTTTACTTACTGTATCTCTGGTTCTAATTTTCCTTAACTTTCTCCTGATTGTTTCTTTTTTCAACTAATTTCTTCTACGTTCTGTTTCAAAAACACTTTATTCTTTTGCCCTGTTCTTTTCCCCATTTTGGCAATTTGCATGGCACCTATGGAGAAAACAACAAAGTCCAGATTTTACCATCCAAACATGTTTGTCTGTTGAAGAACACCAGAGTGATTTTGATTGGTGTCTTCCAGAAGCTGCTCAGTGCCAAGGCAGCACATTCTGTCAGCTCTTTTTACTGCCAATTCAGGGCTTGCCAAAGGAAATCTGGCTGAGAATTGGTTACCTTATCCCAATTATTACTCAACAAAAGGAACAACACTGAAGGCTCTCCAGTCAAAGACAAATTAATGGCCCTTGTACTGATTAATGGTGACAGCTCTATGGGGTTTACCAGGGAACAAATGGCATTAAATACTCCTTAGCCAAGGACAAATTAAAAGGGAGCTACTGAAGGCACAATTTCAAACAGTTCCAGTGAGAAAGAAAAATGGGAGAAATCTCAAGAAACCAGGATGGATGACTAAGGAACTTTCAACCGAGCTAAGTTTGAAACGGAACATGTATAAGAAATGGAAAAAGGGGGAAATCACAAAAAAGGAATTCAAAGAAATAGCAGGCATGTGTAGGGGTAAAGTCAGAAAAGCTAAAGCGCAGAATGAGCTCAGGCTTGCTAGAGTTGTTAAGAACAATAAAAAGGGCTTTTTTGGATATGTCCGCAGCAAAAGGAAGAAGAAGGAAACGGTAGGGCCACTGCATGGAGAAGATGGCAAAATGCTAACAGAAGACAGAGAAAACGCAGAATTACTCAACACCTTCTTTGCCTCAGTCTTCTCAGAAAAGGCAAAGGGTGCTCAACCTGAGGATAATGGAGCAGAGGGCAGAATAGGGGAATTTCAGCACAGAATAAGTAAAGAGATAGTAGAGGAATACCTTGTTAATCTAAATGAATTTAATTCTCCAGGACCAGATGAACTCCATCCAAGGGTATTAAAAGAACTGGCAAATATAATATCGGAGCCATTGGCAATCATATTTGAAAACTCCTGGAAAACAGGAGAAATCCCAGCAGACTGGAGGAGGGCAAACGTTGTCCCCATCTTCAAAAAGGGGGGAAAAGAGGATCCCAACAATTATCGTCCAGTTAGTCTGACATCAATACCAGGAAAGATTCTGGAGCAGATCATTAAACAGAGAGTCTGTGAACATCTAGAAGGCAATGCCATAATCACAAAAAGTCAACACGGGTTTCAGAGAAACAGGTCATGCCAGACAAATCTGATCTCTTTCTTTGATAAAATTACCAGCTGGGTAGATGAAGGGAATGCTGTGGATATAGTATATCTTGATTTCAGTAAGGCCTTTGACAAGGTTTCCCATGACATTCTTGCAAACAAGCTTGTAAAATGTGGGCTAGACAAAGTAACTGTTAAATGGATCTGTAATTGGTTGACCGGCCGAACGCAAAGGGTGCTCAACAATGGCTCTTTTTCAGCCTGGAGAGAAGTGACCAGTGGGGTCCCACAGGGCTCTGTCCTGGGCCCAGTACTATTCAACATCTTTATCAATGACCTGGATGACAGAATTGGGAGCATACTTATCAAATTTGCAGATGACACCAAATTAGGAGAAATAGCTAATACTCCAGAGGACAGGATCAACATTCAAAATGATCTGAATAGACTAGAAAGCTGGGCCAAAGCTAACAAAATGAAATTCAACACAGAGGAATGTAAGGTACTGCACTTAGGGCAGAAAAATGAAATGCACAGATATAGGATGGGAGACACATGGCTGAATGAAACTACATGTGAAAGGGATCTAGGAGTCCAAGTAGACGATAAGTTGAACATGAGTCAACAGTGCGATGCGGCAGCTAAAAAGGCCAATGCAATTTTAGGCTGCATGAATAAAAGTATAGTGTCTAGATCAAGAGAAGTAATTGTGCCATTGTATTCTGCTTTGGTCAAGCCCCACCTGGAATATTGTGTCCAGTTCTGGGCACCACAATTCAAAAAGGACATTGAGAAACTGGAGCGTGTCCAAAGGAGGGCGACTAAAATGGTGAAAGGTCTGGAAACCTTGCCCTATGAGGAATGACTTAGGGAGCTGGGGATGTTTAGCCTGGAGAAGAGAAGGTTAAGAGGTGATATGATAGCCCTGTTTAAATATTTGAAAGGAAGTCATATTGAGGAGGGAGCAAGCTTGTTTTCTGCTGCTCCAGAGAACAGGCCCTGGAACAATGGATGCAAGCTACAAGAAAAGAGATTCCACCTCAACATTAGGAAGAACATCCTGACAGTAAGGGCTGTTCGACAGTGGAAGTCTTTAAACAGAGGCTGGATGGCCATCTGTTGGGGATGCTTTGATTTGGATTTCCTGCATGGCAGGGGGTTAGACTGGATGGCCCTTGCGGTCTCTTCCAACTCTATGATTCTATGATTCTATGAAATTAGTAGCCTGTGTGGGTGATGGTTGGTGGCAGCTCTGTGTGGTTAACTTTGGCACCAAATGATATGGAATACAACATGTCTTTGCCTTCAAACTGTTGCAGGTGGAATGATTGCAGTAGGTGGGTCACAGAAAAATTATTGTTGCAAGTGTAAAAATAAAAGTGGAGCAAAAGTGGTGGTGGAAAACACCTTTGGCTCCTCAGCAACAGAATTACACTGTTATATCTGACAGGTTTTGAGGTTTTCATTTCTTTGAGGTTAGTGGTCATTTTAACATCTTTGTAATGCTGGCTAACCATTTAGAACTGTTATTTCTTTTTAGCATATTCTTTTTAGGACAGCCATCCCCCTTCCTCGCACAAAGAGTGAGGGGTCTACGTTTAAGTGTGACAGGAGAAAATGTTAGTCTGACTCTAAGATAATCAATTTGGTACATCTTGAAAATGGACATTCTCAAGTAGATCAGAGGTGAACTCTTCCAGCCCTCTTCACCTATGAAACAGGAGGCATAATAAATTGATAAAAAATCCAGGAAGGTCCAGACTGTTGGCCTCCTTCTGTTTCAAACAGAGATAGGACCATAATAAGTATTGCATAATCTGTAGTTCTCACCCTACTGGAACATTTTACACAGTGTTTCCCTTAGAAATTAAAGGGGTAGTGAGAACTGTCTGGGCAAGCAATAGTGTTTTTCTTCAAGTTGAGGACTTTCAAATTCTCTCACCCTGCTGAAGCCTAGTGAATAATTTTCAGGACATTTTTTCCAATCTATTTGAGCATTTTTTTTAAAAAAAATATTGTGACACTTTAAGACTAATATGTTTATTTTGTAATAAAGCATAATAATAGGAGGACAAAACTAGTTACATCTTGAAAAGCTGGCTTTTTCTGCCCTCAAAGGGCTAGAAAAGTAGAAGGACCTACAAGGTCCTGTAAATGCTTTCAGTCCTTCAGTTAAATCATCAGTCACTTTAAAATTGTCTCATGATGCTGAGGGGTTCTGATTTCCCTTAGTGGATCGCTGTTTCCTGGAATTGTAATTCTAGACCATTGACTAGAACACAAGCCTAGATTGCTATTTAGATGACATGATCATCCTTCTCCTTAATGGAGTTTCAGATCTTTGGCCTCAGAAACCTATTGAGCAGATATTTGTTTAGGGGATGGGGAGCCAGGTGGTTGATGCCTGTATTTTAATACTGTACTAATTCCTTCACTTGTCAAAATGAAAGCATATTATACTCCATAGGGCAGGAGCAACTTCATTAGCCTTTTTAACTAGTGCCACTCACCCTGAAATTTGCAGTGGCTACATGACCTAATACTACAGTTTTCACCAGGCATTACAAATTTGGCCTAATGCATCAACTCATGCAGCATGGCAGAAAGACATTGCATATATTTTAAATCAATTTCCTTGGGCTAGAAAATAGCAGTTTCCACCCTAGCCAAGTGATTAAATGCCTTTATATTTATAGTTTACCATGGTTTTCAAGGAACCTAGCACTTCCCTTTACTAGGGTAGCAACTCTACATGCAGATCTTTCCACTAACACTTTTCTTAGTGAAATCTACATAGAGGCCACTTGGGTTAACACATCTACCTTCAGTAGACACAGTAGTTATAGAAACCTTGATTGTACACGTGTGGTTGTTGGCAGGTAGACGTTATAGCAACTGGCTAATAGTTTGAGACACGGGTACTTTCCCCCCATTTCTCAAAGTAGATATTCCTGCCATCTGAGAATGCATATCCAGTTACCCTTTGGTTTAAGCAATAGTTTTTCCCCTCTTTCCTGTTTTATATTTTCCTGATTATGACCAGTCTTCTGTGTATTTGCCTATGGCAAGAACTGGGGAGAGGAACTAGGGGTTCAATAGGTTAAAGCAGATTTTTGGTCTGGTCCCCCCTGCCTGGCCCAAGTGGCTATGGGAGTTAATCCATTTCTGGATGCCTCCTCCTCTGCAGCCTAGAATAAACCTTCGTGGTAAGTAACCAATGTCTCATTCATACCCCTGCCCTAAGCCTCCTGAGATGACCAGGATTTTGGATGCATAAGAATAGGCATTCAGAGAATAACTTTGGATAAATATGCATTATGTAGACTGTGATTTATTGTGCAGAATAAATGTAAATAAATAATAAATAAATAAATAAAACTTATTTTTATCCCGCTTTTCTGTGACTAGGCAATCAAAGCGGCTCACAACACATTAAAATATCCACATTCACAGCATTATGTCCCAAATTCCCCCCTTAAAACAGAATTAAACATGTTACAACTAAAATATCTATTAAAAACTGAATAAAAAAATATATATCGAGGACAGAGCGGTGGGCTAATACATGATGTGAGGGGCAGTCATTCTGTAGAGCTTCCTAGATTTCAGTTCCATTCATCTGTTGAGAGAAACAGCTATGTACTATTGCACTTCTTAGTATAAATTGTTGTATGACTGTATTCTCTAATGCATTCTTTTTTTTGTCTTTTTTTGCTTCTATTTGGATGTTAGCAACAGGGCTTCCTTAATGCACAGATGGTGGCCCAGCGAAACAGGGAGTTAATAAGTCACCACATCAGACAGCAAAGAATGGCAATGATGATGCAGCAACAACAGCAACAATCTCAGGCCTTCAGTCCTCCCCCAAATGTTACTGCCTCAGGAAGCATGGATGGTGCAGTTACAGGCCCTCCAATGGCTCCAGTTCCACCCCAGCAGTTTTCGTACCCATCAAATTATGGTATGTATGTTTATCTTGTCTTCTCTGAAGACCGCGGGTAGCTCACAACATTATTTAAAAAGAGTACCAGACCCACAATAAGTTATAATGTTAAAACATATTTGAAGAGACAATTTTGTTAAAACCTATCATTTTAAAATAAAAAGTTCATAAGGATGTGGGGGGGGGGGGGGGAGTGCAGTACCTCCCATGAAAAACCAGTTATTTTGTTGGTTGGTTACTCGGTTACCACACTCAAGAATCACCAGATCAGTCTCCATATTATTAAGATTTAGTGTTGGTTTATTGTCCCTCATTCATTCCATTACAGCATTCAGGCACTGTTCCTTCACTTGCTCTGTCCAACCTGACTTCAATAAGAATATTGATAGTATCCAACCCCAAAAATCTTACTGATCTTTCCCGTTGGCTGCATATAGATATTAAACAGGACAAGGGGAGAGCTGGAGAACTTTGGCACCCTACAGCTTACTGACCATGCAGCTGTTTTTAATTTGTTTTACAACCTCACTGCCAAATAGTAGGTACAGCTCTTGCTAATGTTCATATACTTGGTCCATGACCTACACCACCTGTACTCTTGCTATTCTCCAGCTAGGTGCCCAGAAATCGTTTTTTTTTAAAGTCGTGGTGAATTATTAGTTCCCCAATACTGCAGGGCACTTAGAAACAATTGTATCAGTGGTTAAACCTTTTTACAGCCAACTGAACATAACTGAAGAAAGCAGATGCTAGGAAAGAGGGAAGGGATTTAGAAGAAAGATTCTTGAAGTCAGTATGAGGCTGGTACCAAAAATTTAGGTGATGCTTTAACTCTATCCAGGGGCCAGAGGTGCATTATCTTGAACACCACTGCATCACTGCTAGGGACAGTTCTTTCTGGCATCATTTTTATTGTTCCTCTACATGAATTATACCCTGGATCAGGAGGAATTTTTGCAATTCCAAAAGACATATTCTATAAGTTTGCCAAAAGGAGATGGAGGCATTATGTAAACGGCACAAATTTTCCATGACCAACTAAATCAATGTAATATTTGATGAATAGACATAGGCCAGAGTGGTGTAGTGGATTATGAATGTTGGACAATGACTGTTGCAATCAAGATTCAAATCTCTGCTCAGGCATGGAAACCCTTGGGCGAATCACAGTCTCAGCCTCAGAGGAGGGCAATGGCAAACAAATGTTGCCAAGAAAATCCCTTAACAGGTTCACCTGATGGTTGCCATAAGTTGGAGCCGACTTGAAGGCACACAACAGACAGAATATTAACAAAAAAATATTTAATGCTATACCACTCATGCTAGATGAGAAATTGGCAATTTCCCATATAGTAGTGCATATGGTTCCTACATAAAAACCTCTATACTAATGTGATGGGATCTTAGGCTTATTGGAGCAGCTGGGTTGAATACACTTTAGTTTCTCTGCAATTTACTGAAGAAAGTTTCCTTCAACAAAAATATCTCAGGTAAGTACTATTTAAAAATAACTTCCAAAATGTTTTATTTTAAAGGAATGAACCAGGCACCAGATCCTCCCTTCAGCAGAGTATCAAGTCCTCCTAATCCTATGATGGCTCAAAGAATTGGACCCTCACAGAATCCCATGATGCAGCATCCTCAGGCAACACCAATGTATCCATCTCCTGAGATGAAGGGTTGGCCATCAGGAAGTATGGCCAGAAGCAGGTGAGAAAGAAATGATCCCATCTTGTGTTTTTGAAAGAAGTATGTGAATTTGGATAGTGTTGGTGCTCAGTTTTAGAGAAACAGAAATGGGCAGTTTTTGCCAAGCCGAATTATGTGCTGTTTTTGTTTGTTTTGTGCACAATTACATACAGTTTTTCATATCTTCTCTATAAAGTGTGATTAAGCTTAACCAATTAAAACAAAACGGTAAACTTTGTAACCCAGGATTTGAAGTTTGAGTGTTTGAAACAAATGGTATATAAGAATAGTCATAGCTTGCTGGTTTATAACCAGCCAAGTTGAATCTAAAATGGAATGGAAGAAACACACAAGTCTGTGTTGCTTGGGGGAGCGGGGAGACTAGACTTATTCTAAAAGCCAGAGTTCTGAAAAAATGTCTGACAGAATCACAGCCCTCCCTTTATCCTCCATCTTGAGGGAGAGAGAGGCAGGCTAGCTCCAAGAAGCCAAGTCCTCCCTCCAGTCCATTTGCCTTTGTCCAGACCTTGGAGGTTGAGAAGAACTGCTAGACCTCATCCCTTTCCCCACCACCATTCCCTTCTCCTTTTGTGTTGTGTCTTTTTAGATTGTAAGCCTGAGGGCAGGGAACCATCTAATTAAAAAGATTGTACAGCGCTGTGTAAATTTACAGCGCTTTATAAATAAAGGTTAATCATCATCATCATCATCATCATAATCATCATCATCATCATCATCATCATCATCATCATCATCATCATCATCATAGCTAAGTAAATAAAACATACATTGAACTAGTCTTCCTAGAGATAGTAGAGTTGTATATACATGGATAACACCCATGAGGCAGGATTTAATCAATAATGTTTGAGCTCTCTAGAGATATTAGTTCAGTTTTATAAATTCTAAATATTACTAGCCCAGCTTTGTTCCCCAAAAAGTGTCTGCAAGGTAGCTTCCATGTTAGAGAACAATAAAAATGGCAAAAACATAGTAAAAAGTCTTAGGAATGGAGATTATGAAGATATTTTAGCAACATGACTTCTCTTTTTCCAGCTACTCCTATGTGTTCATGGGTGGATAGATTGTGACATGATACTTGATCTTTTGTGCTGATTTGCTTAATTCAACTGTATAGCTAGTTTTGATGAGCTGGATGATCCTGTTCATGTTTTTTTTCCCCCTCTTGTTTCTTGTTCAAGTTAAAACCAATAATATATTAAAAACAAGAATAACACACACCCTGATTTTTTGTAACATGTAAACCAGCACCAAAGATGGTAACACTGATTACAGAGTGAGAGAAGTTTGAACAAGAAAAATTGATGGGCATAGGCAAGTGTATTTGCAAGGCTTAAAAGCCTGATCAAGAGTGCAAGAATGCAATGTTTAATAGCACTTTAACTCAGTAACTCTAGCAATGGGTAGAATTCAAAGATATAGCTGTGTTAGCCTGTAGAATCAGTACGTAGAGAGATCTTGTAGCACCTTTGAGACTAACCGAAAAAAAGAAATTGGCATCATGAGCTTTCATAGATTTCAGTCTACAAAAGTTCATGCTGCCAATTTCTTTTTCATTAGTCTCAAAGGTGCTACAGGATCTCTGTAGCAGTGAGTACTGGCATATATTGACCAGTACCCTCTTTCTTCCATTTGTAGATCCACTTGATTGTAAATAATGATATCAGCTAGAATTCACTTGGGGACTTATATCTTCATAAGTGGACTTAATGTATGCGGGAAATAGAATTGAGCAGTTTTACAATGTCCTTATTCAGACACTAACTACATAGGGGTCCCAGCAAAGTGATTGATGTGTATCGGAACATAATGCACAGTGGGACCAGATACACAACAGGATAGATGTGCATTGGGATACTGGGTAATGAGTGCCACTGTGCACTGGTAAAATTCAGTGTGCATTGGGACACTCTTTCAAGTGTTTCATTGTACAGCTTTGAAGCTCACTAGTAGAGTTCCTTACCAGCTCTTCTATGTAGTTAAGTATGCATAAACTTATGCAACCTAAACTGCAATAGAGATTTCTAGTAAGCTGGTCTGTAGAGCTATCAAATGATTTTATTTATTTCTTCAACATGACCTTCAACATACTGTGATGGCAGTGATTGCAAACTGATGGTGAGAGATACAATAACATCCAAAATCCACAAAGTAATGATACCTTTATTGGGCCAACCAGTGCACAATATACATGTTGCAACCTTTCGAAACGCCACTGGCTTCTTCATCAGGCAAAAGGTGTTAAAAATCATACAGGAGAAAGGGAAAAAAAGGTGACGATGGACAGTTAGGTTTTATATTTCGTATATAAGGTGGATAATAAGGTACCTAGGTCCTTAATAAACAATACAATGGCAATATTTATTAAGCATTAACATATTTGTATGGTGTTAGTTGCTGAGGAAATATTTGAAGTAGGATCATTAATCAGGGCCTTTCTTAAACTACTTTTTCTTCTTTGTATGTTCTAGTTCCTTTCCACAGCAACAGTTCAGCCATCCAGGGAATCCCTCAGCTTATAATATGTTGCACATGAACAGCAATGGTGGCCATATTGGGCAAATGAATATTAATGCTATGCCTATGTCAGGGATGCCCATGGGTCCAGACCAGGTAAGTTGGCTATAAAGATAGGTTTCAGTAGATATTAAAATACATACTCAGACCCTTAAAGTGTCATTGAATGTGAACATTCACAATTCTCAGCCTTTTCAGCTTGTATAGTTGTCATTTGCTGCACACTTTTTCTTATTTCTTCCTGTCTTTCAGTTCCCTCTTGCTCTAGTAGGTTATCATTCATTTTACAACACAACAAAGTGAAGTAACAAGTATGGAACAGTTTTTTCCTGTGACCATTCCAGGTTTGTGGTAGGTTTATTCAAGGAATCCATGTGATTTGGAGATTCTGGAATTAAGACTACAGTATATGTTTAGCTGCGTGCTGTAGGAATCTGTATGCAAAGAGATCTTGTAGAACCTTTGAGGCTGAGATGTATGTAGCGTAAGCTGCATAAACTTTTGTAAACTGGGTCTTCTACTTCAAATGTTTAGACTGAAGTGTCTATGGACAGACATTTGTACCAACTGAGGGGTAGTATGCATGTGTATAAATAGTAATAGAAATTCAAAATAGGCAGGTATAGTGATTGGGTGATTGATAGTGCCCCTTATCACTGTACATTGGACCAAGAGTCATTCTGCTGGAGAATGGATGTAAATCATACATTAGGAATGGGAACACATAAAAACCTATTGCAGAACACTTCAATCTTCTTGGACATTCCATCCTGGACTTCAGAATAGCAAAATTTTGAAAAGGAGATTGGAAGGAGAAACAGCCAAATTGAGATATATCCATGAACCCCAGTCTATTGACAGTAGATTAAACAAGAAATGTTTTATGTTAAGTCGAGGACGTTTATGGCTGGCATCCATAGTTTTTGTGGGTTTTTTGGGCTATGAGGCCATGTTCATCTAGAAGAGTGTATTTCTGATATTTTGCCAGTAGCTGTGGCTGGCCACAGCTGCTGGTGAAACATCAAGAATAAACTCTTCTAGAACACAGCCTCAAAGCCCAAAAACCCCACAAAAATGAAGAAATGTTTTCCTGACACACTACACATATTATAATGCAGTGCGTCCTCGCCTTACGCGGGGGATCCGTTCCGGATCCCTCCGCGTAAGGCGAATTTTGCCTATGCTCGAGCCCCATTGGAAACAATGGGGCTCGTGTGCGGCGGTGCGGGCGCATGAATTGAATGGGACGCGCTGCCCCTTCCGCCTCGCGCGCGCCCTGCGGCTTGAGCACGTATGCTCAAGGCTGCGTATGGCACGCCCGCGTATGGCGTGGGCGCACTGTACTATCTCAGCCCCAATTTGGCTGTCTGCCCAATTAATCACTTCTCTTTTCTGGTCCCCAGCCAATATCACACAACATTCCAGGAACTCCCTTACTATGCTTATCTACTCTCATCTTCTTCTTTTTCCTGTTAGCTGCCCTCAAGTCAATCTCGACACATGGAGACCCCATGGATGAAACCTCTCCAACTTCCACTATCCTTCACTGCTCTGCTTAAGTCTTGTAGATTAGGGCCCACAATCTCCCTGATAGAATTTATCCATCTGGCATGTGGTCTTCCTCTCTTTCTGCTGTCTTCTACCTTTCCTAATATTATTGTATTTTCCAGTGATTCATGTCTTCTCATGATGTGGCCAAAGTAAAATAGCCTAAATTTAATCATAGATCCTCTTGGCTTCTAGGGAAAATTCAGGCTTGACCTGTTCAAGCACTCATTTGTTCTGTCTGTTTGGCTTTCTGCAGTATTCTCAGCACTTTTCCAGCACCACATCTCAAATGAGTTGATTTTCTCCCCATCCACTTTCTTCACTGTCCAGCTCTTACATCCATACATGATGATGGGAAATAAAATGGAATGGATGATTCTAACTTTAATGCTCATTTGTTATCTTTATCCTTTAGGATCTGATCTTGTACTTTCATCACTGCCCTTCCTATTCCTAGTCTTCTTATTTCTTGACTGCAGTCTCTATTCTTATCAGTGTTTGATCCAAGATACAGGAATCCTTTAACTATTTCAATTCTCTCATTGTCTAGATTGAATTTATGTAGATTATCTGTGAGATTATTTTTGTTTTCTTTATGTTCAGCAGAAAGCCTGCCTTTGCACTTTCTTCCTTGACCTTCCTCAGTAATTGTTTGTAGTCCATGATGTTTCCCACTAGTTGTATGGTGTCATCCAGGTATTTTAAATTGTTGATGTTCCTTCCTCCCATCTTCAGTCTTCATTCTTCTGAGTCTAACCCTGATATTAGTGTATTTCCTGCATACAAGCTTAACAAGTAGAGTAATAATACATTGCCTTGCCTGACCCGCTTGCCAGTTGGCAACCATTCTGTTTCTATATTCTGTTCTAAGAATTACCTCTTGTCCTAAGTACAGGTTTCTCATCATGACTATGAGATATGGAAATTCCTTTCTCCCACCTTTGCCCCATAATGACCATTGATAAAACTGAACCTCTCACCCTGTCACTATACCCACAGGTTTAACACATCTATTAATATTCAAAGAGACCCTCTCCATCCATTCAAATGTCTCCATAGGCACTTCACCCAGTGCATATAATAAAGTAGACCTATGACACAAACTCCTTTCCCTTGTTTGTCTCAAAAGTGCTGCAGGATCATTTTGCATGCTGATACAGATTAACAGAAATACTGCTATCTCTTTGAATATGACAAATCAATTTGTATTCTCTAAAATATTGATTAGCTGTACAATACTGACGTATACTTCTGCTCCTTAGCCTTCAGAACTGCAGCATACATTTTGTTTCATTTAAAAAAAATGTATCTCTTACATTTCTTGTTCTTGTTTTTTTGCTGCAGAAATACTGCTGACACTTCCAACTGTTATCTCCCAGTAGACAGATGTAATATATGGCAAACACAAGTATTCCAGAAAAGTTCACATGAACTTCATGGCAACATCTTCTGGCTTTATGGAAATGCCACTTCTTTTTCTATGAAGATGTCCTAAGTGACTTAATAAATGATGGACTATTTTGGTGGCAGGGAAAAGGTGGAGTAGAAGCAAAATATCACTTTCTAGTGTTAAATGAAAACCAAGGTCAGATATTATTTTGGCACTCTGCCTCTAGCAGCATGATTTTGGTATGGCATTGGAGTAAATGTAATGGGTAGACTCTTGTATACCGCTTCTGTTTACTGTAGCTATCCAAAGCCTTTAACTACAGGCAGACCAAAGTGCCTGAAGTAACCTTGACAATAGTCTTGAGTACTAGAGTCTCTGACAGAATGTAATTCCTGGCCTTCATTCATAAAACAGATTAGAATGCTGAACATTCATGCTGCTGTTAATCTTGCTTCCAGATGCTGGATGCTGATTTTCAAGTGGCAATACAAAAGAGCTGCCACACCCTCCAACTCATGCTCTTTGATACCAAAGGGTTATGGGGAGATTAAATACTATAATCATGATAAAGATTTCCATGTTGATGTGCAGCTTTGTGCACTTTATAAAATGCTGTACGAGCGGGTCAATGCAATACCTTTAATAAAGAATAATCAAATTCATGCCCCCTTTCAAGATCTATTTAAATTATTACATAGTGACTTTCTGTTATGAAAATTTGAGCAATAATCATACTTTTTAAATTAAAATTCATAAAAGTCAAGGCGAAGCATTGCAATTTGGAGAAATTCTTGTGAATAATTTTGTAAGTAGGATCTTAAGATGTTGTATTATATATATATGACTTTTGTAGGCCACTAACTCATTTTTGAAGAGTTTGTGAAGCTAAATATTTAACAAAGATAATGTCTGTAAACTCAGTTTAGTCAAAGTTGTCCAAATAGATTTTTTTTAATTTAAATGGTTTTGGAGTTGGGTAACTTTGGCCCTTATCCTCTTTTCATTGGTTTCTTACAATTTATTTAGACTTTTATGTACTGGCTTTTAAAAAGACTATTTGTTTGTATTTTAGTGGTCTTTTAATATTTTCTCTACACCTTAAGTGTGCACTTTGTTACTTTTTCTTATAGAGAGCAATTTGATGACAAAAAGGCTCTTTTTAGCTGTCCTAACAGTTGTGGAATTTTTAATATAATCTCTCTTTTCAAGGAAAGGGCCTCTGCTCTATGACATCTGGTTAACTTTTAATGAAACCTCAGTGTTTTGTGTGTGTGTTAAATGTCTTCTATCATCAGGGAGCATTTCCGATGATACATAAATATCAAAAAGTTATTTGCGGCAATTAATGTATCCCATTTAATTGCCATACTGGTAAAAATGTATTTATTTTCTAAGCAGTTTTGTTCATTTTATATTTTACAGTTGAGAGGTCAGAATCCCCATAAATTTCTGTCATACAAATGAAGATATATTGATTCCTGTCTCCATCCCCATAAATTCTAGTGATTCAGAACAGGATCTTTCAGTTGAAAGGCAGGCCAAAATGTCTAAAAGCAGTGTGGTATTTGCTATTTTCCTGTTTCCATTTGCAGATTCAGTCTAGCTGCTCTTCAATATATAAATTGGTGATTTTGGTTATTTGATTCATAATGGAGGTATAGCTTCGTTTTGCAGAAGCTTGCAGTTCTATTGTAAGAACAGAATTATTTAGTGCAGGAGTTGTGTTATTCTCTCTGCAAAGCTGCTACTATCTGAGCACAGGTTTTAATATTGCCTGTTTTATGTAATCCACTCAGCTATTGTATTTAACTTCAGTAAAGTTGTACTTCAAATATTTGGGCTGTGACCCAGAATTCTGTATGTGATCTGTTGTGCTCATGTTTCCAAGAAATTCCTTGTCCTTTAATTTCTTTTAAGTATCTTTTTGTATGTAGGTTACATATTCTTCAAGGACTTTTAAAATGATAACCTGTTTTGAATACATACTCCACATGTGTATCTGACGTGTAATTGATCCCAACATTAAAGTCAGTGAGGAAATATCTTGCACACATGCACATCAATTTTTTTGTGAATATGTGATGCCTCTCAATTGGGGCATTTATCTAGGTATTTTCTTCCCTTATCCTTAAAGAAAGAGAAAATATTTTTAAACTTTTCAGAAGTCACCTTACAATTAATTATTATAACAGGGCAACATCATGGGTAAGATATTTAAGACAAGACATTGTTTTAACTTTTATATATGTTGACAATAATCATGACACCTATAAGCTCTGGTTGCTCTGGAGAAATGTTAAAATATGTGTTGCTGTTTCTTTTTCATTTTGAGTGACTTTGCATTGTTGAAGTGTTGTGGTACCTGCTGTTCACTGGTTGATCTTCTCCATTATATTTTCCCCAGTTGCTACATTTTACTGATTCCAAAGAGAGTTGAAACTTGAATGAAAATTGACCACACTGTTTAAAAATTGTGACTAGTAGTTTGAATTGGCTTTGTTGAGAATACTGTAAGCACTGGTGATTGAAATGATCGTATCTGGAATCAAAATATATAAAATATAACTCAGTTGCAGTGCAATCTCTCTAGTAACCGGACTGTCGATCATATGGTATGTGGACTAGCCAAATGGTGCATCAAACATGGCTGAATGTGACAATAAGCTTAGTTTGGTATTGGTGCCTTCTGAACTCATTGTCTTTGTAATAAGTTTATTCTTACCACATCATACAAACTTTTGAACACATTTATGTGTCATGATGTATAAACATTTTCTATCTTTGTGCTTTTACTTTAGTAAACAATTTTTCAGCTGTAACAAACCATTTGAATGTTGCACAAATTAGCACACAGAATTTAGTAGCAGACTGTCATGTGACAGCAATGCAGCAATTATGAAACCATTCAACTGAGAGCAATATTTCCTAATATCTCAGGAGAAAGGCATACAGTATTGAAAATTGATTCTAAAGTTAGTTTACATTGAATATTGCTTGTAATAATTGATCTGTACATCACAAAAAGCCCTCCGTGTGGGCTGACATTAAAAAAGGGTTGGTCATATGGTCTTTTTTCTGGGCTTTTTTGTTTTGTTTGGATGTTAATAATGTAAATAAATGTTTCTATTTGAAACTGAAGCTTTGTGGCTTACTTGGCTCCTCAGTTATCAAACAGATTAATATGAGATCCCCCCTCCTCCCTCTTTGTGCTCCTTTGGCATTGAGATACATTTACATTTTTACCCCTCCAACTTAGTTCTATCTTGGAAAAAGAAATTAACTTTACAGTTTTCCACCTCTAGCAATTCTAATACGGATTTTTGGTGACTGAAATGCAATCTGTTGTAATTAATTTAGGAAACAATTAACCCGTTCCATAACACAAAACTGTTTTATCCCACATAACAGTACAGTTGTCATTTATCACTTCAGTGTTTAGTTTAAAAATAGTGGACAATATTGGGGAAGGAAAAAGCCGCATAGATGTGGAATTTCTTGTAAGAAGAAGAAATATTTAACCTTATTTCCAGTTTGCTTATTGAGATGGTCATTGAAGAAGAGAATATTAAGAGAAAGCCCAACATATCCGGTTGATTAGTTACTCCTTCCAAATTCCTGCTTGATCCATGCTTGGGTATGCATATTTCTCATTTAGCCACTACACTGACAACTGACAAGGTAAACCTGTAAGACACACACACTTGTCCATGGGGTAACTGTTATGCAGATCACATCATCTGCAGGGAATGGGGAAGCATTTCTGGCCAAAAACCAAGGGAGGGGACACATTCCTTGTATGTTAGTACAAACTAATTATTAATGCCTTTAAAAAACAAACTCACATATAAAAGTAAACAAGTGCTTTCTTTTATAGTAGTAATTTTGGTTTTTGGACATACAATATAATCACAAAGACTTAATACAAATCCAACTTCGTTAAAATTCAAGACATACAGAAACTGCTTTTAATTTGCAGTGCTTTTAAAAATGGGTAAATTTTTAAACTTTATTATGCAATGAGGTGAGTTTTCAGAAATGGTACTGGGGCATGCCAACACTTTAAGTAACAAAATTCTTTTGGACTTGATTCTTTTGAAACAGGACACTGAATATTTACAGTACCATGCTGGAAAGCTGGTTTCTCTGAGTGAAGATATATTTTCTCCTGTTGGCCTCAAGGTAGATGTGTAAACTATGAGTAAATTGGCTTCTGTGATAGATGAACACCAGAAGACTTTTTATGTGCACCCACTTAGGAATATCCTCTTGAGATCAGTAGCTGTTTTTTTACCATTTTCTAGCAATGCTGATGTGCCTATACCATTAGGAAAAATAATAATCCAGATTTGTGTTTTCATATGATGCCCTTCTAATGTCATTTGAAGTTGGGAGTTGGAGGTGAAGTCACAGAAGAGCTATAAACTGGCTTCCACTGAAATGATTTTGTGTGCATTTGCCCCTTAGGGTTCCAAGTGCCTTAGGTCAGCCTTGGTTTTGGCTTCGTTCTCTCTTGGAATAGTAGCTGCAGTGACTGGTGGAATTAAAACAGATTGTGAAGCAAGTGAGGTATAATCCAAAGCAAAAGCAGGTAAACTGGTACGCTTCAAGAAAGGATACATATTCTCTATGACAGTAGTCCCCAGACGATCACTGTGTCTATTCTGATTGCATAACAGTGCAAAAACCCTATCTACCTTAGCTTCAAAGTTCATCCAGTCCTCCAGGCTAACATTATAATTTGATCGGAAATCATACACACTTTCATTAAGTCTGTACAAGGATTCAAGTTCTGGCCAGTTTATATCCTCATTGAGGTCCAGCAATTGCAGGAATTTAGCCTTCCCAGCCTTCCCAAAGTTGTCCTCTGTAAAACAGAAAGAACACATACAGTACTTCATTATTTCACTCTGCAGTAGAATGGGCAGTGAAACAAACCTATTTTGTTTGCATGGTCATGCAAGTGAAAGGAAAGAGCTCTCAATTGCATGTGGTACAAGCAAAAGATACATTTCTTCACAACCAGCTGCAACTAAAATTTCATGTGAAACCCGACTTCATAAATAATGAAGTACCTCAGGATAGAAATTGCCACCTCTCATATTAATTTTATTGTAATGACTACAGGTTGTTTAAATGATCCCAATTTTCACAATGCCTTTTTTAAAAAGTGAAAATATTATACAATAAAATGCATAGGCTCAACCCAGAATTTTGAGACTGCTTGTCTTCTTTCAAAACTTTTTCTGTTTAGTGTGGTTAAACCAGCAACACTTTAGATTTTGGAACTGGACTGCAACTTTTTGTTTGGATTAGCAGAACTGGCAGATTTACACATTTCTCTGTACAAATGCACTCCACCTACACTATTGATAGCTACATTGACACAATAAATTACTATCTGTCAACTTCCTAAAACTGATGAGAAATACCCACAATAACAATGTTGTGTTTCTAACTCTTTGGGCCCTGCTTAAAGATGCAGACTCACTCAGCAATATACTGTAACCTCAAATAGAAAATGTGACTTTGTTAGATAAGATCCATTTCCCAGACAAATCACTATGAGGTAGATGTTTTAAGAATGATAATACAGTGGTACCCCGGGATACGAAATCACCGCCTTACGAAATTTCCGGGTTACGAAAAAAATCCATTAGAAAAAACTGTTTCGGGTTACGGGTTTTTTTTTGGGTTACGAAAATTTTTTTGGTGCTTTTCGGCGCTTTTTCACACGGAATCGCGGCTTCCAGCGCTAGCGCCTATGGCAATTTCGGCTTGCGAAAGATTTCGGGTTACGAAGGGCTCCACGGAACGGATTACTTTCGTAACCCGGGGTACCACTGTAGATGAAGTTATGAATATGCAGTGCATGCAAAAACAAAGAGAGAGAGTAAGAAAGTTAAGGCAAGATATTTTTGCAAGGATGGACTCCCAACTCACAATGATTTGGAAGATGAAGGCCTCTTCATTTCTGGCCACTTTCGACGCTGAAACTGCCTAATATTTGAGCCGTAAAAGAAGAAAAGAGTTAGCTATTGCTGAGAAAACCACCAGTGCTACAGCACAGTAAAAGAAAGCAAAATGAATTTAGCATGACATATATGCTACAAAAAATAAAACAAAGCTAACAGTGATGCAGAGAATGGTGATTTATTAAGTGACCCACCATATTCTAATTTTGCTCCACAACTTAGCTCTTCCTGCCTATCTCCTCCCTAATGCAGTTCTCAAATGTGAAGATACTTAATAGGAGAAGGAGCATTTAAATTTTAAGAATAGTTGTAGTTTAAATTGTACCTGTATTGCTCATAGCTTCCATCTTTAAGGCCTAAATGGAGGGAAATCATACTCATTATCCAGCAATGACAGCAGAACAACAACAATCCCCTCCCAACAACACCATTTTGTCAAGGCACTGTCTGGAATGGGAAAAGTATATGGCTAACTGTAAACAAATGGCTTTCTATGACAGGTTCCACACAGAGAGTTTTGGGGAGACAAACCATTCCACCTGAAAAGTACGAAGAAGCTGAAATAAGACAATCCACTGCAAATTAAAATTCACACACTCTTCATACACTGACCATGTTCCCATGTGATAGCAAGCCTGGATGTACTTTTTTTTTAAAAAAATCTGGTCTTGTGATTTGTGAACTCACTTCTGTCAACAAGCTGTGATTAGTTATCCAACTGCAAATGACAATATGAAATGACCTGTTTAAAGCTTGCAAGAATGTCTAAATTTGCATTGTGGTTTGTTCCTGACATCTTTTCCCTAACTGCCTACTCTGAAACAGGACCTAACAAAAGAGGCAGGAGAGAAATTAATCAGAAACTGAAAAAGCAAGCCACAGTTTGTATGGCCATCCATTTTTTTATTCATGGCTTAATATACCAAACCATGGTTAACTCAAATCATTATTCTTTTGTATGTCATGCAATCATAACCACTGAATGAAGAATGAGACTGCATTCCCTTGGCAACATGGGGTGGGGTTAAAAGACAAACTCGCTATTTTACAGTGGCATTTTCTCACTCCAGTTGCTGCATTAGCTTCATAAAAGGCAATTTGTCTGAGGCACAGCAAATGCCTGAATCCAGTTTAGTGTCAAAGAAAGTAGATCCAGTGAATCAATGGGACCTTGGTAAGTGAATGATTATGTAAGTTCAGTTCCTTGGATTTTCCCTACTCAGCTGTTTTTCACTACAGACACACTATTATTGACAAACATATCAACTGCTCCTTTTGTATTACGGCTGTTGAGTTATTCCCTATGTTGCCTCTTGTGGCACATGGAAAAATTGGGCAGAGGGAATGATTTATCATTTGTGAACTTCCTTCTCTCCCATAACCTCTTCCAGTGGACTGACAGAATTCATTCAGAGAAGTTTCTACTTTTGATTTTCTCAGCGGCAAATTATGTAAGAAAATATTTCTAAAATCAGTGAACACTTGCCTACTTTTCCTGCTTAAGGCACTTCATGATTCACCTACCAAACCTTTGCAATAAGGTCATCTTTGTTAACAAACTGTTTCCTGTGGCAAAAGCAAATTAAGAGATGCCTTACCCAGCTCCATGTTCCGAGTCCTGGGGTTGCATTGCTTATATCCTTTACAGCTTCTCAGTTCCATGAGCTGCACATGTAGTTGATTGAGAACATCTCTGTCTAATGTGTTCACTGCATTAACTAGCTGCAAAAATAAGTTTTGATTTATTCAGTGGACAAGATAAATGGTCTACTATGAATTCTCACCAAGATACTTATTGTTACGTATGCTACATGCTGTGAGAGTACAAGGCTCTGAATACTATCTCTGAAGTTACTTTCTCCAAAAAATTAGAAAGTTATTTGCTGGTATACTGAAGCTAATTATTTTTGTAATGGAGTTCTACAAAAGGTGATTAAAACACGTCTATCGCTGGACTGCTTGCAAGAACTAATGAGATAAGCACTAAATAACTACATACTACTGTATATAAGGTCATCTTTAGTCAAAACAAATATATTTAAGGACATTATGTTCAAGGAGAAATTCTCAACCATCTCATGAGAATTAAACCCCCTTTTCTTTTTCTCCACTGGGAAAAAAATAACAAAAGGAATTGACTTGTGCCATGTTTAATTTGGAAACTGCCTAGCTACCCAGCTGAATTTTCTTTCTAGAGACAGATTGCAGGCAGGGTTTAAATACACCCTACACATCTTAAAACAAAACCTGTTACTTTCTTGCTACAGCCTGGGGCATTTAAGTCAAACATGCCATGCTGAGAGTTTTGTTCAGGAAGAGAATGCTGCAAACTCATGAAAAGTCCTAAAAGCAGCTATATGGGAAGAATCCCTTAGGTACAGCTTTGTATCAGGGAACAATGGGATACAATTGTTGAGCAAGACAGCACAAATTTCTTGACTTCTCAATCAAGCAATGCACATCTGTTTCAAAGAAATGTACACCCATCCCTTGAAGTATTCAAGCAACACCTGCAAGCCTGTTTCTGGGCAGAAAAAATATAGGCAAAGAGAAAGATGGCAGCTGGAGGTGCTGTCAGTGTCATTTTTCCTCTGGGAAGAAGATACTGGCATGTAGATTCCCACTGCCCTTGTCTCAAAGGGAAAGTGACACTGAGCAAACACACCTGCATTCACTGCTTCTTCACTCTTTTCTGTCCAGATGAATATGGAGGCCTCTTAGGAGAAACAGAAGGTAGAGGGCTTGTCTCCTTTGGATTGGGCCCCTCATAGAAAGCAATCTGCTTCATCAGAGGCATTAGCAGTGACAGATGAAAGATGGTGTTGCCTACTAACCCCCATCCCACCCCACCCCGCCAACACCTCTTTGTTATGTTTAGTACAAGTTTTCTTGAATGGTCTTTGCCATGCTTTACATGACTATAAAGTGGAAGCATCTCTCCCCAAATATGACATGGAGTTGTAGGCTGATCACTGTTCTCCACTGCTTATTTCCCAAGAGGCTGGGGACCAGAACACCCATAAGCAGCAGTTCCAGCATGAGGTCCTCCTTTTTACAACTCCATAAATCCGTCCCATCCCTCCCTTCTCCCCACCATGGGTAAGTGGCTTTCTGCTTAACCCAGCCAGTCCAAGCATGTTCAGTTTTCAGTGGCCTATTGGAGATGGCAACTGCCCTGCTAGAAATATTTTAGTTGTCCTAATTGTTGCTGAACTTCTTCAAATCTGAAGAGTACCTCTAAGCCTGCTTGTGAGTGGTGTTCTTTTGCGTACTTACAGAATATGATTTGAAGAATGAGGCTGAGATCCTACATTAGGCTGGTGGAGCATAAATCTTTTGCAGTGTAATTGCAGGAGGCAGTGGAAACTGTTCCTTCTACCTGGCTGTTTCCCACCTGGCCCTCCCTCCCCGACATACCATCTGAACTGAGAACAAAAATAGCAAAATGTGGACCTATGACTAACATCTTCAATTTTTATCTGCTGTCTGGTTTTTAAAACCTTGCCTGATGAAAGCTAGTGGACTTTCAAAAGTTTGCAGCATGTATATTTTGCATTTTGGCTGGCGCGGTATCACTGTTTGATGGATTTTTGATGTCAGTGGGTATACACAATGAAATTTACCCTGGCAAACATGAGCAGAATCTTTGTTCTACTGCAAAATTAGCTGCTCAAGCATGGCTGCTGCTTTGGAAATGACCATTAAGAAAACTTGCTCTGTTGCAGGAGACACAATTCATGCAGCTTTCAGTTTATCTCATTTGTGTCATGAAAGGCTGAACTTTTACAACTGTTTACACTTTCTGCAAAAGTTACAGCCCCATACTTTTCATAGCTTACCTGGTAAGGATCAGTGTTGAGATCAAAGTATTCCAGGAAGCCAGTAGCAAATTCGCAGAACAGGAAGTTGTGTGTCTCATTGATTGTCCTCATGCACCAGTATGTGTTGTTGTTTGCGCTGGTACAGGCACAAAAAGGACCCACTATAAATAAAAGGCTTACAATAGTTAAAGTTGTAAAATGTCTTTAAATGCTAGTATAATAAAGTAGCATGTCATTCAATCCAATTTATCAAGCATTATTACCCCTGGCTACAACACAATTGTTTCAGACAGATAGTTACAATACTTAAACAATTCTACTAACCCAGTAGCAGCCTTCAAAGCAGAGCAAATCCTTGAATGGCTACTTAATGTTATACTCATTTCAAAGTGTTGACCTTCAAAGCACTTTATAGCTTGGAGCCTCCATACTCAAAGAAATGTCAAACCCTTGAACTCATTACACCAGAGCAAGCCATTTTAGGACCCCTAGAACATTTTGTGACAGAATATACAAAAAACCAGACCCACACTGAATTGCATCACCTGAACACTTATGGTAATCTGAATTAGAATAAATCCAATGAATCAACTGTTGAACAATGAGCCAACAGCTATGCCATTATGTAAATGCCACTGATTCAATGGACCTACTATTGATGGAAGCACTAAGAGGATTTAGGCCTATGTTCCCAAATTACATCTACCTACCATGCAGTTTTGTTTCTCTTGAACCCAACCAACCAACCAACTGGAAACAAAGCCCCAAGAAATCTGATTTTTGCCTTGGGATACTTCTTTTAAAAATCCCATACAGTGTAAAACTGGGACAATAATAGTAATAATAATTAATAACAATGGCATTTTCCAGTAAACCATGAAGCACTCAAGCAGGAATGCCATGATCTGGTTGCCAGCAAGTTTAGCGAAACAAAAATTTATTTCATTGACACATATTCAATGGTGTCAGAAAATTCTATTTTATCTTAATTTTATTTGACTTTGTAAAACATTCCAACTGGTCTTGTCTGGTTCTGGTTATTTGGATGCAATAGACATGATTCTGTGCACACAAAACACTCTTTTGGGCATGGGCATTTTTATATGCTGAAACACAGAATTCTTATCAGGTCAGAAAAGAACCCAGAATTCAAAGAGTGTATTTCAATAAGAATATAGGAAAAGATAATTTAGTCTGGCAGTTCTGTAAGGAGCTGGCACAACTCAGAGGCAACTTGCTTTTATTTAGCAAGGATAATAGCTTCCTTGCTGTGCAGGAAGAAGGCATACACTAGTGCTCCCTAGTGACTTGAGTATGCAACAACCTGATCTTGCATTCCAAGATGAAATGATGGCAATTCTTACATGTCCACAAAGGAGCAGTTTGCCAATGCTGGTTGTCATGCGTGAAGCACGTCAGGCCTGGCATACTACATGTGTCATTGTTTTTGATCCTCTTGAGCAGTTTCCGCAGCTTCTTCTTTCGCCTCTGTTCTCGGAGGAGCCACAATTTATCCTTCTCTTGCAGGGTTTTCCTGCAACACGAAGACAAGGGAGCAACTTTTATGGCCTGCTGCACAAATTAGTAACAAATGCAAGGTTTCTAGATTTAGTGTGTTAGCTTTTATACCCCACTTGAAAAGGTTACCTATGATGGCTGGGAGATTGTGGTGCAGAAAAGTAATGGCTGTGATGCTGAGCATCAGAGGCATACCTACAATGTTGTAGCTATGGTCAATCTATAGGCCCAACCCTGAAACTCACCTTAAAAGCCTGTCAGCCATCCCAAATGACAGGGTACTATGAAGCCGGCAAGTGGAGTGCAGCAGAATGATTTGACTAGCTCCCTCCTATTAGTGTACAATGATACAAGAAAGATTTGCAGTCCCTGGGGGTCCTTCCTGCTCCTCACACCGTAGCTCACTGGTGGAAGGGGGCTGGTAATATTATCCTGAAGTGTCCCACTAATTGGCATGACAGAACAGTCATGACACTGGGACAACAATATTATATTGGAATACAAAGCAATTGCAAGGCCAAACGTCTTATCTTACAACAATTGCAACACAGGATGTATGGTGTAGTGGTTTGAGTGTTGGACTAGAATACTGAGAGATCAGGGTTTAAATCCACGTTCAGCCATGGAAACAGACTGGGTGACCTTAGGCAAGTCACTCTCTCAACCACACTTGGGCAAGCCCCTTCTAAACAATGTTGCCAAGAAAACCTTGTGATAGATTCCATAAGTCAGTAAGGGTTTGAAGGCACATAACAATGGATGATATACAAAGATGAATCCTGAGGATTTTGCCAAGTTCAACAAGGATTATGCCCCAGAGGCTTTAAAATGAGAAACTGGCTGGAATCCTCTTGGTGAGATGTGCTCATGTAATTTGGGATTACATGAATGTATGTTCTTTGTTGGACATTGTAGGCAGAGGTACTCAATAACTTCTTGTTCAACATCTCTATATACAACAGAAGGCAGCTTTCAAGTACTGCTGCCATGGGAATTTATTGTCTTGGGGGAGGGGGGAACAGTGAGAGGCACCTGGGCAACATCTGAGGGAGAGAGTAGGCTGGCCCAGTTCCATCAGGGGCTAGCCTGAAGAAGAAGAACCCTCCCTCCGGTCCATCTGCCTTGGTCCAGGCCTCAGAGGGAGAGAAGAATGCTGGACCTGATTCCCTCCCCCCCTCACCATTCCCTTCTCCTTTTGTGTCGTGTCTTTTAAATTGTAAGCCTGTGGGCAGGGAACTGTCTGTTATCCCCTCTATTGTAAACTGCTCGGATTCCCAGTGATTGGGCGGTATATAAATAAAACCTATTATTATTATTATTATTAGAAGCTGATTCCCCCCCACCCCCAGATCCCCAGCCAGCTGCTCAACAGCCAGGGTGTGATATCAGCTTCTGATTGTGGAACTGCAGCTGGATGCTGCTAGGTGCCTTTAGTTTTTCTCCCAGCCAGTAAATTGCCACTGGAATGTGGTCTGATGGTTTAAAACAAGGGCAGGGGTTCCCAACTTTTTTGGCTCACAGAGCCCTAAGGGGTCCACGGAGCACAGGTTGAAAACTGCTGGTCTAGCAGGATGTAGAACTGCACAGACAAATCATTATACTCTACCTGCATGATGTAGAATCTCACCCATTTGTGTTTTTTTAAAGCATCAATTATCCCTTCCAGTGGGGGGGCTTGAAACTATTTTATAGCACAACAAACAAAATGAAATCATAGAAACAGGCTCAGAACAGACAGACCGAATGCACTGTGCTGGCGCTGATACTAGGTTAGGGACTGCGCAGCAACTGCATGGTACCTAACCCTAGCAAGGCATGGCGGTGTAGTAATGGTGCCACCATTTTGACGTAAGCAACATGCAGCATCCGCACGTCGCTGTGCGTCGCTTATGTCAAGAGTGCGTCAAACTGAAGAGCTTAGACTTGTAAGCTGAGGAATTCTGGCTGTTGTGATACTGAAAAGGTATATCTCCAAACTCTGGTCACAGTTTAATACTCTTCTCTCATTAAAAGGCCTAGCCTGGAAAGATATCACAATCTTCCTGTACACTGAAATGCTTTTTGTCATTATGTGCCTTCAAGTCCTTTTGGTGAACTTATTTTCTTGGCAACACTGTTCAGAAGGTTTGTGTGTGTGTGGGGGGGGGGGGGGGGGGTTGGCTTTGCTTTCTTCTGTAACTGAGAGACTTTGAGTTGCCTAAAGTCACCCAGTAGATTTCCATAGCTGAGCGGGGATTTGAACCCTGGTCTTCAGCATCATAATCCAATGCTCAAGCCAATACACCACACTGTGCTACAATCCAAAATTCCGTCACCACTGTACCTTTTCACTCTGTGAAATTGCCATAGCTTCTCCTGTAGTAACTCTGAAACTTTAAAAGTGTATGTGGCATTTCAGATACACTCATCAACCAGGATCTTGTATCAGATGTGATCAGCATCTGAACATTCAGATACTGTCTTAATTTTTTCTGATTATATTTTGGTTAGTAAGTCTACCATAAAAGCAAATTTAATGTTAGTTTGTACATACTTAAAAGGATGGAGACCAGATCCTTTGTGCCTCAGTTTGCCTTTATGTTTAGCATGGAAGCTGTAAAACAAACATAGCAAATGTAAAATTAGCAAACACATCTTCTCCATTTATACTTCTTTCATTCTGGTTCTCTCCAAAGCCCTAGACAGCATATGAAAGCAACAAACACACTATTATAAAATAAACTGAAGTTTATCGCACAGGCCCTGAAACAGGCCCGTTGCGTTCCAAAACAGGTGTGTGCACGAGCGCACACGGAATGGGATAGGGCTAGGAACACATCTTACTGCACAAGGGAATCCTGTTGTGACCAACATGATTTTTGAACTTGGCCAATATTACTCTCTGGGTGATTTCAATTGTGTGTCTAAATAAATGACACACAGGTTAGTGCTCTGTTTCTCCCTATCAGCATATGTCCATCCCTTTCAACAGGAAAAAGAAGGTCAGTCCAGAGAAACCTCCACATCATTACGAGATGATGTTATTGTGTGCCATCAAGTTATCTCCAACACAGGGTGAACCAAAGGTGACTCTATCATGGGATTTGCTTGGAAAGATTTGTTCAGAAAGGGTTTACTTTTGCCTTCCTCTGAGGCTGAGTGAGTGACTTGCCCAAATTCACACAGTGGGTTTCCATGGCCGAGTAGGGAGTCGAACCTTGGTCTCCCAATGTCCTAGTCCAACCCTCAAACAACTACACCACACTGTCTTGACAGAAGAGATTTGTTGTTGTGTCTTCAAGTTGTTTCCAACTTATGGCAACCCTAAGGTGAACTTATCACAGGGCTTTCTTGGCAAGTTTCTTCAGAGGAGGTTTGCCATTGCCATCCTTTGGGGCTGAGAGAGTGTGACTTCCCCAGTGCCATCCAGTGGGTTTCATGGCTAAATGAAGATTAGAATCCTCCACAGACATTGTCCAGCACTCAAACTGCTACACCACCATGGCTCTCAACAGCTTTATATAATTTATATATGACACCAATGGTCAAATCCTTGTCAACACCAATAAGGTAATCTCCTATCTTGATGGCTGTCAGCAATAAAACAAATATCTCAAATATCTAGGCTTTGCAGGGAGAGCTGAACTCTCCTTGGCAAAAGTACCAAGAGTGGGCCTTTATGCCCTCACATGTTACACACTGGGGAGATTCTAATTCCTCAGGCTGGACAATTGGGCCATCTACTCTAAACCAAATCTATACACATTAAGGAGACAAACACTGACTATTTGTTTTACTGTAATATTATTTGGACTTTAAAAGGGACATACCACATACATAGCACTGAGGATAGAGCAAGCTTGTTTTCTGCAGCCCCAGAGACTAGGACATGGAGCAATGGATTCAAGCTACAGGAAAAGAGATTCCATCTAAACTTCAGGAAGAAAGTCCTGATGGTAAGAGCTATTCAACTGCCGCAGAGTGTGGTGTATCCCCCTGCCATGGATACAAGCAAAGCACTCCTTCTTTGGATGTTTTTAAACTCAGGCTGGACTGTCAGGAGTGCTTTGCTTGTACCCATGGCAGGGGGTTGGCCCTTTTGATCTCTTCCAACTCTTTGAGTCTATGATTGTTCTCTCCCCAACAATTTGTTTTGATAAATCACAGGAAGTCACAAGACCTACCAACATGCATTAGATATATGGTAGCCTTATTTATTATTCTTTCTTTATTGTATGATACTGCTAAAGAGTTCAGGAAATTTAAACAGCTATTAAGGAGTGTGGTTAGAGAGATACATTCTCTTTCTCTCTCTCTCTCTCTCTCTCTCTCTCTCTCTCACACACACACACACACACACACACACATTTGGATTTTTTTTTCCTATAAGCTATGAATTGCATTCTCATTTTAAAATACAAACAATTACATTACTCAGTTAAGATAGGAAACAAACCACTTATCAAACCCAGCACTCAAGAACTGGATAATTTAATCTTTGGGGACAGTAGTGCTGTGTTTTGAAGGACACAGCAATGACAGAAGTATTTGGTAAGTGAGAACAAGCATAATTTTGCATTGTACAGTATCTTCTGCAATTTTACAATGTGTCCTCCCCCTTAAAACACAAACTAAATTGCAGGTAGAAGGCTTACCTTATCTTGTTACAATCACATTCTTCTGGTCTCTTCTTCTTTAAATGACCTCTTACTTCCCTCAGGTTTTTAATTTTATTTTGTAGAGTTTCAATCTAATGAAAACAATAATAAAAAGTCATGGCACAACCAGGGAGTGGGAGTTGTGAGATGAACTGGTTGGGTTTTTACTCTCTCACTTGCCATCCAATACTCATTAAATCTCCCTTTTAACTCTTCCATACTTATCACCCAGCTAAAGGTCATCCACACTACACAGCTGTATAAGTGCCATACCACTATAACCTGGTACCTTATAAATACCTTGCCAACTATAAATCCAAGCATTCCTTCAGATACAACAGTGATAATTTAAAAGTTAATTGATATGCGTTGTGTTAATAAACTTTAAAACTCTTTTTGCACTTTAACCCATATTTTTACACAACAGGATAATTAAACCTTTGCACCAAGTTTGCACTTTAACTAGAAGTCAACCTTGATAGCAGCATTCCTCAGTCTGTGCAAGGGTGTGAGCAGTTTCTAGATAGATGTGCAATGACTTCCAGAGGAAAGTCATCTTACTGCCATCACAGATTTGGAGAGGAATGAAGCCGCTATATTTCCACTATTCAAACAACTCACCACACATAAGATAGGAAAACCATAAGGTTTGGCAAAATCAGAGCAACTCATACTAGCTGTTGTGAATAGTTTACCGAGAATCTGAATGAATGAGGAAATTACATTACAGACTGTTCCCTCTTCTCTTTTTTTCCTTTTTAAGACATGAATCACCATAGTTCAATTCGGGTAGAGCTTAGAGATATATAGTCTTTGATGCAAAATGATACAGCTTTAGTTTTCATTTTCTAGAAAACTGATAATGCAGATTTCCTATCAGCTGACTGGCACACCTTATATTAGGTAGACTAGACTCACTGAAATTAGCAGGACTAGTATAAATAGAACTACGTTTGTGTTCAAAACATTTATAATCTTTCTTTTTTGACAGCAAAACATGAGGTGCATAAAACTAGGATATGTAATACTTGTGGCTCTACCTCCAACACTAATATCTGAAATCAGTGTCCACTGCTATGAGGGATTTACTTGGGGCAAATTCTTACAGAACCTAAAAATGCGCCACCACCTATTCATTCTGTGGTGTATGCAAAGAATGCCTAGGGAACAAAAGGTCTTTGTGCATCTGATGTCCTCATTATGTCCTCTTCTCTGCAGTGGAAGTTACAACAAGTGTAGAAATTACAGATTGAATTCTGACTGTGCAGCAACAAAAGTCCCCTTTACCCACCTTTTAACTGATGCAGCCCTCACAACATAACCATTCATGTATCACTAGAGCAATGGTCCCCAAAGTGTACCCTTTAAGAGATTTTGGACTTCAACTCCCAGAAGCCTCAGCCATGTTAGCCAATAGTCTGGGATTCTGGGAGCTGAAGTCCAAAATCCCTTAAAGAGCACAATTTGGGGACCACTGCACTAGAGAATACAGGGATCACCTGTTTTCTTGTAGCTGGACCACTGCAAGGATGACATTTATAGGAGCCTATCAAGCATCCTTAGAAGTCCCTGTCAATGTTTATTGTACTACTTCCAGCTACAGGAAAATAGCTGGACACATCTCCACTGTTCTCCAACAACATGGAAGTGGCAGTGTTGGGGAAGGTGCATCGCTTAAAATGTGGGTTGGAGGCAACAGCAATGAGAGATTTAGCTATGGAGATGTAGTAATATGATACATGTCTCCTGATGCAGAAACCAACCTTTTGCTTTATTTGTCTTGGATGTACTTGCACAGATGATAAGCAGAAGGTAGGGGAAAATATGCTGCCAAAATTCTGCATCCACATTCATTGTACTCATGTAAAAATAATGCAGAAACAAATTTCAATGAGATCAAGCCATTATGACCATATCTTGTACTGCCAAATATCTCAGAAGAACTGCAATCTCCATTGCCTGGACTCAATTTGCACCTGATCCAGGTAAGCTGCAAAGATGACAGTGGTGTATTTCCTATGTTGTTTTGCTAGCCTCAATTACATTTCTTTGGAAGGGTAAGGACACAACACAATTTGGAAGCTGTAGCAGCTACCTTCTCACAGAATGTGTCCATTCAAAATATTCTGTCCTTTTGGAGTGAAGTGTATTTCCTATGGATTCAGCAGTCTATGAGTAGTTGTCATAATCACTAACCTCATGATCTATATGAAGTTTATGGTCCTTCCATGCTTGCAGTGACTTGTACAGATCTGTGTCACATTGAACGGTGTCATTCTCTAAAATGTAGCACCTGTGCAGAAATGAAAGTGGTCACTAGAGGGGCTAGTGGAGCAAGTACAGTACTGCAAAAAGCTGCTTGCATTTAAAAACTAATTTTAGTCTAGAAGGCAGTGTCATATTAATTAGGCAGCAAAGAAGGGTCCTTACTCTTGTGCAGATTCTGCCACTAAGGATCACTGTCCCTGCAGAGCTGAGGACCCCCAAACTCCTGCTATTGCTATTTTAAAGTAATTTTTACCATGATGGCAATTAAATCCCCCCCATCCTTTCTAAATTTTCTGGCAGAGAATGCCAATTTTATGCATTTTACTGTTTATATGGCATGGCTCCTGCTGTCAGTGAATTGATCTTAAAGTCCTTTTATGCTGCAAGACAGATATAGGCCTACTGAAAACTTGACTCATGTTATGGTTGTATGTGTCTTATCTACAAATGTGTATATTATTTTTTCATCTTGGTTATTTGTGGAATATATCTCCATCTGTTAGTCTCTATGGTGGGTCTTAAAACTACAGAACATATGGCACAACAGGGTTTGAAAGCTATATAAATTATTGGTCATGTTTTCAGATTTGTGAAGAACCATGTTTGACACTTCATATTCTACTCTGTATTTCTTTCCTCCACTTTGAAAGCAGGGACTTCTTCAACAATATCACCAGAACTATATATGTTGGTATAACTAGGGTGATGCCAGCATATGTAACCAATTGGATTCTAGCTCATACAGTGCCTTATTTTCAGTGCAGAATAATCATTATGAGCTTCATTGCAATCACCATTACTCACCTTAACTTAATTCCATGAAAACTTACCTGTGTGTCACTTTTATTAAGTTGGGGGCTGCATTCTCAGAAATGCTGCCGGCACCACTGTATTCCAGAGTATCTTTATCCTCGTCATCATCACCTCCTTTATCATCTTTGTACTCATTTGTGACATTCATGGGTAATACAGGCTGGTAGCCATCCTCTAAATCTAAGTTAAACACTTCTCCATCAAGTTCTACAGATACTGAGCGAATTGAGCGGCTCCGAATATAGCTTGCTTTATATTCTGTGAGAAGAGGGAGGAAAGCCCACACAACTTGTTTCTATTTAACACATCAAATATAGGATTGACAGACGGGAAGTAATCTATATCATGCTTTTGATGAGAAGTAGGTTAGGTCGAAGATGGTCTAGTTCTTTATTCCCAGGGACCACTCCATTCTTCAGAAAACCTTCTTATGGAGGCCAGAAACCCAACTGCTACATATGTAGTTAAGCTTTACTGTGAATTCAGCATCTCTATGAAAGGTTACAAAGCTATAGGGCATGCGCCCAGGGGTTCACAAATAAAAGCAAGTGAAATAAAGGGTGGACAAGTGTGTTTCTTACAACTTTGAAAACAATTTGATTTTTTTCCTACAAGTAAAACTCGCAAGATTTTTTTTTTTAAAAATATACCTTTGAATAACATTTGATTCTGTTGTTATGTGCTTCAAATTGTTCCTGACTTATCGCCAGGTTTTCTTGGCAAGATTTGTTCAGAGCAGGTTTACTTAGTCCTTTTGAGTAAGAGAGTGTGATTTGCCCAAAGTCACCCAGTGCGTTTCTATGGCTGAACAGGGATTCAAATGGTTGCCTCCCAAAATCCTAGCCCAACACTGAAATCACTACACCATGCCAGAGTTGTCAAAAGCATGATAAAATGACTTTTAGAGCTAGAGGAGGCCCCTGGATTATCCAAAGGATCTCTCCTCTGTAGATATCATGGTATAACGCTGCACAGCTACACAACTGAACATTCCAGTAGATAAAATTTGGGAATTTGTAAGCCTTCCTTTTCCTTTTGAATCATTTTGCAAACTTGTAAAATGCAAAATCAGACTCTTCTGCTTCAGTGTCTCATCACTACACCAGAAATAACAAGCCTCTAATGGTGGCAATAAGGTTTGTAAAAGTGTTGCTAATTACACGTAATAGAAAACAGCGCACTAACATTCATTAATAATAATAATAATAAAATTTTATTTATATACCGCTTTTCCACTGATCAAAGCGGTTTAACAGCATATATAACATACAATATAAATATTAAAACATGAATATATTAAAAATCCCCCCATATACAAATAACAAAACCATATCTCATGCCAGCTCAGCAGTGCTGTCAGGAGGGGAGGGAGAGCGTACAGGAGTCAGGGGTATGCCTGCTCGAAAAAGTGTGTTTTCAGCCCCTTCTTAAATTGGTCTAAGGAAGTGGCCGAGCGGAGCTCACCGGGGAGCGAGTTCCAGAGCTTGGGGGCCGAAATAGAAAAGGCCCTCCTGGTGGTGGTAGCCAATCTATCCTCCGGAACTCTTAGCATTGCTTCCCGGCTGATCTGAGTGTGCGGGGCGGATTATATGGAGAGAGGCGGTCTTCCAAGTACCCATTGTTGTATGGGTGTAAATTGTCTAGGCTGCATCCTCACTGAAGAAATATAACAGTCTGATACCATTTTAACTACCATGGCTCGATGCGAAGGAATTTTGAGAACTGTAGTTTGTTGTGGCACCAGAGCAATGGTGGAGATAAAGACTCAGAGAGGATTTTGTTATGTGCAGCAGGTTACAAAGCTTTTGAGCAAGCAAGCAAGCAAATAATGAACAGTAGCAGCAACAATAGTGTATTTGTGTGGGTATGTGTGTGCACACACTGTGTTTGGTAATGTTTTATTTCACTGCAATGATTTACTTGTATTCACTAGATGGCAGCACAAGCTCACAATGCTAAAAAGAAAACACAAGAATGATGCCCAATTCGGTAAAGTCCCAAAGCATCATAGTAAAAACCTTCCTGGAAGTTGCTGGTGGCCTTTGGTTTTGATTTCCTCAGGGATGAAGCCCTCCTCAACATCTCCCACAGAGACAGTATATCCAACTTAAAAATATATTTTCTTTTCATCCTCCCCAAATTTCTTCTCCATTTCAGCTCTCTCTTACCAGTCAAGTCATTTCCTGGCATTAGATCCTCTCAGTTTCAAAGCCAGAAATTTCAGAGCTTGAAAACATTAGGGTTTTTTGGACAGCAACAACCAAAACTCAAGAGCTTAGACTTGCAAACTGAGGAATTCTGGCTGTTGTGATACCAAAAAGTTATATCTCCAAACTCTGGTCACAATTTAATACTCTTCTCCCATTAAAAGACCTAGCCTGGATTATAAAAACCTAATCCAGATTCAAAAGACATAGCTTAGTCCAGACCCAATGTGGTGGGTCCACTGTAATCACTTGTTCCTCATTCCTTATTATCAGCTGTTGCCAAGGCCAAAGTGATAACCATATGTCCAAATGGACAAACAATTATAACTTTTAGCAACTCAGCAGAGACAAAGGGACACATACAATTTAATTAAATAAGTCACAAGTCCAGACTGGAAACTACTGAAACACTGACTAGAGGTTGCCTAAAGGTTGCCTGATGAAGACGCCCATGGAGCTTTGAAAGCTTGCAACAAGGTTGCATTTTGATTGGTCAATGAAGGTATCACTGATGGATGTCTGTTTGTATTTGTTAAATGGCCAATACAGCTACCCCTGCATGTTTTCTGTATTGTGAGATACTGCATTGTAGCTGCAACAGGGGAACCATGAAGAGTAGCCTGTGGACTAGGACTTCAACCAAGGTAAAACAATTTTTTCTTCTTAAATTTGGACTCAATTCGCATGTTTTACCTCTACACCAACAAAATGTCCCTGATGCAAGAACATGGAGACTTCTTGAGGAATCCATTGTTCTCTGCCTACAAAGAAGCCTGTGACCTCACTGGAATGGAGACATACTGGATTACAAAAGAGGGGTCCCTGTTGAGATGCAAATGGACTTTAAATTTCCTGGACTTTGAAAATCTCCCTATTGTGGCATGGCCAGAAGGAGGAGGAGCCTGCCTGCAAAAGATATCCTCCCCAGCATAACATCTTTACTAAGGACTAAAACAACTTGCAGGCATCGGAAGGCAAAGCATTAGAGAAGCTGCAGTAGATGTGAAGGAGACAAGAGACAAATGTTTTGAAGTAAATTTTCAGTGGTGGCCTATCTTTTATAATGTTTATTTTTATTAGCTGCCTCAATACAAATACAGTTGCCCCTCCATATTCGCTAGGGTTAGGGGAACAAGATCCCCGTGAATATGGAAAAACCGCAAATAACAAAAACACTGTTTTTACCTGAGAGGACACCTCACTAGGACTGTCTGGGTCCTCCAGTGCAACTCTGTGGTCAATGTCTAATATACACTGACCATAGAATGGCACTGGAGTAGCTACAAATGGTCTTTCAGTGCAACTTTTAGTTAAAGTTGACCACAGAGTTGCACTGGAGGACCTAGACAGTCCTAGAGAGAACATATTAATGAAATCCGTGAATAATCAAATCTGCAAATATCAAATCCGCAAATATGGAGGGATGACTGTAACTATTTCTCAGCTTCAGCAATGCTGGACTGATGCTGACTGATCTTAAAGAAAGGATGCCAGAAGGCTTATTCAGATAATACATGACAAGTGAGATACCACTTAAGGAGAATTATATAAATCTGTACCTTTAATATTTCTTGCAATTATTTCAGTGCCCTTGCTCATAACCCCTAACACTGAATCATCATTTCATACTGATTTCAGAACCCTGAGCTGATGATTCAATTGAGCTTTTCACCCACCTGAGACTAAAACCTTCCACCTGAGGCTTAGCCAGGTGAATCATAGCTCCAGGGGAAAAATAAGTTTTTGATTAACGGAACATTTGACTAAAACAAGGGAACTCCCTTCCTTTTCAATACCAAGAGGAAATTCCAAGGAGTTACACCCAAATCATTATAAGAAACAAAAAGAGGCTTCCCCTAAATGAATCTATGTCCTTTTATTGAGATTCATGTGTACATATTTACTTATTTAAACCACATAGGCCAATTGTAAGTGCTGAATAAAATATGAAAAAATTAAATAATGAAGAAAAAGCAACAGCCATGGAGTAGAAAATGTGACCTTGAAGAGGTATCTATTTTCAAAAACAGATTTTTGTGTGTGTGGAAGAGCATAGAGGAAAAAAAATGGAAAGAAAGAAAAAGTTGCTGCTTGAAATTTTTATGATAACCTTTATCTAGGCAACCTGGCAGCACATAAATGTTAGTATAAATAAATAACCAAAGTAAATATAACTCACTTAAAAGTATATCTATTCTAAGGTGAGAGGGTTTTTCAGGACCCAAGGGCAACATATATATGTTTCTAAATGATTAAAAATATACTGACTCCATTACAAGTCAGATGTTGAGTACCCAAGTAGGAAAGGTATCTGCTGTTCCTGTGGTGTGCAATGAGAATGCAGTGAAACACCTGGAATAATGACAGTAACTGCAATGAAAAATGAGGTAATGTTTTTTAAGAAAACCATAAACTTTGCATCTGGCACAAGGGTGCTCAGCATTCAGGTTGCTACTAACTGTTCTTTAAGCACTCATTATTCACACCAAATTACTACCTGAAACTTCAGTTAAATCATAGTTTACTCAGGGGGAAAAGAGCCTCTGGAATGAATATTATACAATGACTGTATCCCAAGATTACTACCTCTCAAATATTTTCTTTTCTGTATAGAGGAGTTTAAGAGTGGAAATTGGTTATTTCTAGTAACAATGGATGGGATCTTTCTCCTTCTTGTCACTGTGATAACTATCCTTGATCTGGCACTAGAATCATCAAAATCTATCTACACAAATATAATAAGACTTAGAGACAAGAGGATAAGCCAGATTCACAATTTAATGACATATTTTTGGCCATAGCCTCACCCACTAGCATTACTGGAGGGATACGCAGGGCACCGGGTGACACCCCAGATGGGGGAGACACCCGATTGGTGGAAAATCAAACCACAACAAGGAGGGCCAGAAGCCCTGCCCCTTCTGACCAGAAGCCCCTATCCTACACCAAGTGTCAGGGAACATTTGGAAATGGGGGGGGGGGGTCAGGATTCTGCAGTTCCATATTCTATGTATAGAGAGCTGTCCATTTGATCTAAACTATCTCAGTTCACAGGACGGATCTCATGGAGTCACTTTTCTGCTATTTTCCTGATACATTATTTAATTATTCTCAAAATTACAAACCGATATTTATACTAGGGTGGGGAAAGTCCTGATTCTTCAGTCCCATTTGCAGTCTCAATGCCCCTTTGAAGTTCCCTACACCTCCAGACCTCCCATATATATATTTTAAAAATCTAGGGGGTTTTGGCCAAAATGGCAAACACTGCAAAACATAGCAGTTATGCCCACTTATTCCTAATACTTCCACACTGAATATCCTCCAACTGGACAAAAATCAGCCAGAAATGAAATCAGAAGTGATGTGGTGTCAATTCTTGTCACATTGGTTATGCTATTGTAGCTCCAGGGTCCCCCCCCCCTTACACAAACTTTGCTCCTACTGCAATTTGTAGGGTAGCCATGCCTTGAATAATCACTTGCTGTGGATAAAAAGGGAAGTACACTGTGTCTTATATGGACAGTCTTTGTTGCTATGTGCTTTCAAGCCAACTCTTCACTTACAGCAATCCTCTCCAACGTTTTTCTTGCCAAGATTTATTCAGAGCTTTCCTGATGCCTTCTTCCTCTTAGACACAGAGAGTATAACTTGCCTAAGGGTTACTTAATAGATTTCCACGATTGAGAAAGGATTCAAACTGTAATCTCCCAGAGTCATTGTTGTTGTGTGCCTTCAAATTGTTTCTGACTTATGGCAACCCGATCATCAGGTTTTCTGGAGCTAAGAGTGTGTGACTTGCTCAAGGTCACCCAGTGGGTTTCCATGGCTCAGTGGGGAATCGAACCCTGATCTCCAGAGTCACAGTTAAATACTCAAACCACTACACTATGGTGGCTCTACACCACACTGCCTTCCTCTCTGACAGAAAGAGCATGACATGCCCAAAGTTACTTAGTGGATATCCATGTTTGAGAGGGGATTCAAACTTTGGTCTCCCACTGTCCTAGTACAACAATCAAGCCACTACACCATGCAGAAGCTAGAAGTGTAACTGACCCACCACCCTGACTTATCCCACTGTACCTAAGCAGCCAGGCCACATGCTAGACTGTGACCCAGATGAATAACATCATTAAGAACATGGGAATGATCACAATGCAATTGACTGCACTTCCACAACAGAATAGATAGCTATGAAAACTACATTTAATTAATATATCATGCAACATGCATCCCAACTAGGGGAAAATGGTTAAGTAACTTCCACTCTCACCACCACATAATTTCCAGGCAGCACAAGGGAGTTAGCTCTTCTAGCTGGGGGAGGATGATTTTTTTCTGCTGTGAAGAACTTAGATGGTTATTTCAAATTTAAAACTGGACATACTGTTCTTTCAGTGCTACTTCCCTTTATACCCCCTTTCCTAGAACTATTGCTGAATTCAGAATACAGTACAAGGTTGTAATAAACCTGTAGTGTCACAATAATTCTTAACTGTTTGCAACTCCTATCATCCATGGTGACTGGCTATAGTGGGTGGGGCTGACAGAAGTTGTGAGGGAAACCACCTGGAGGGATGCCATTTAGGGAAGACTCTTCTAGTAAGTTCTTACCTTACAACATGTGTGGGCTACAGCCACAACTTGTAAAAGTTACTTTTTTGAACTACAGCTTCCAGAATAATCTAGCTAACATAGCCAATGTAATATATATTTACCAGTATTGAGAATCTCACTACTGCAAGATTGTTTTTTTTTTTAAATGAAGCAAACAAATTGGTGGTTGGAAATGAGATTCACAGCATGATCCTGGTCACAGGATAGCTTGGGATAAGCAGTTGTGGCAGGCCCCCAAGGTTTTTTTCTAGACAACTGTATTGAACACCACCACCACCACCATCCCAAAATCAGAAGTATGCTGCAGACACAAATTCCCAGCACCCCAGTCTTCAGCACTTGGAAAATGCTTCGGTCAAGACACTGTTAGGCTGCAAAGGTGGGCTGGGGGATGGGGGGGAAATCACCAGTCAGAACTATGACAGAGCTCCATCACTGTAGCCAGATGATGATGATGCAGGATCTCAGCCATTATTTTATTCTACTTATACCCTGCCCTTTCCCCAGTCCTGAAAGTTAAAACAGATACAGCTTAAATTTCACATCATACAAAAGTTCAAAAATAAAAATCCAAAACTGAAATGAACAGCACATTGTCACTCCATCCTAATGACAGACAGATCCAAAGAGAACAAATCTTCCCTTCTGCCTTGCATTACAATATAAAGATCTGAGTGCTGGGAAAATGTGATACCTTACCAAAGCAAAAGACACACTAAGTACCTTGAGGAAAAACATCTGGACCATGTACAACAAATGAGTTAAGTACTGTGCATTTACTACATGAATAAAAGATTATTGAGAAAGGCCCTCTGGTTCCTGACACCAGAAAATAATTACATAGCTCATTTACTGGGATGTTATGAAGATTTAGAAAGGTGCTAATAAGCTGTATACCAAGGGCTTGGCCGCTTTTAAGTTCCTTTTAGTGTATTGTCCTCTCCACTTAAATCTCTCTCTCTCTCTCCCCCTGCATTTCTCTTTAAAAAATTGCCATAATAAGTGACTCCTGATTTTCCAGACATTACTAGCAAGCTTACATAACTGCTTACTTTCAAGTGTGTCTTCTGTTAACAACAATGTAAATGAACTACAGCCTCAAGCATTATTTAAAGTTTATCTGTTGTGCCATATATTTTAAGCAGCCAGTGTAGCTGGTGATTTCACCTGAGAACCAATAATTTGATTCACCAAAAAATTAGCTTAGTAGTTACTAATCAGCTTGCAAGGCAAATACAAAGGAAGAAAATCAATTTAAACTCCCTGTTTGACGCTTGTGCCAGGTCATTACTGAGAAAGCCTAATCTGCTAAATAATTAAGGCTCTGCATTTGTGGAGCAAGACGAAAGAAACTTTACAGATGAATAATAATTCTGAACTGCTGTTTGGCTCTTTTAATCTATAATTAGACTATGCACTTCAAATATAGATATTAACCTGACTGCAGTTTAAAAGCAGAATCTGTAGACTAGGCTGTGTCAAAAAGCACCCAAGCTTTGCCAAAGAAAGTCAACCTCCTTTGAAAATAATTCTGGTTCAACATAAGCAGAAAAAATGTTACATCAAGCATCTTTGGGAACAGCGAGTACACACACTCTGATTAACAATAAATGAAGTTGTAACTTCCCTGAGTGCTGCTCAAGTGCTATATCAGGGGCATTTCAGGCTTTTACAACAGTACAGCGGTTATGCTCATTTGTTCTCTTTGATGCACATTTCCAGCTGGCCCATTGTCAGTCCTATTACCAATGAAGCACAACTGTAAACTAACCATAAGTGCAGGTAACTGAAATACCTTCTTCCCCTGTTTGTTCCCGCTGGTCTTTCTCTCTGCTGTTTTTTGTTTTGTTTTGTTTTTGCCTGCTCTTGTCTCCCCTTTCTTTTGTCCCCTGTGTCAAATTATAGAAAATAAATTATCTGGGCAGGCACTAGTGCTCTTGCATTGTGCAAAGCACCATTCATGTTGACAGTTCTGTGTAAATAGGTATCCAGCCAATAATAGGATAGATAATGGAAGTCAGGCGATAGAGAGAAAGAAGGAAAGAGAGTTGAATGTTAATGTGCAGGCCATGCCCCTCAAGGAGAGCCCATAAATGAAGGCAGTTGTGTTGATCTATATATCTGTTTTGTGTGTGTGTGCACCCACAACATATTAGATTTAAAAGTTTCCTTTACTGGCCATGCTTGCTGGAGATTCTTTAACCTGTAATCCAAAAACTAAGTTCTTCAAGTTTTGTAGAACACACCCACACATTTGATAATATGTTGCTGTGAAAATCTATTTTCCCGCCAGCTAACGTGAGGACTACAACTAAACACAGATGGAGGAGAGAATCCTAAAAGGATTGGTGGATGATGTCACTGTTCTTAACATTCAAAAAGTCTTGATGTTTCAGCTGGCAGGAAATTCATGTAGCAATATACGTACCCTTCCTGTACTCTTGAATGCTTCTGCTACAGATTTATTTTTGTACCATAAACCCATATTAAGTACTCTTATTATTCATACTTGTGTTCTATATTACAAATCACTATGCCTTGCTTCCACAATCTGTAACTGATGCATTTTTAACATAATAGATATGACTAGGAGTGGTTCAGGAGTGACAGGAGTAGTCCTGTTTTGACACATCCCACTTCATACTTCTTTTATCCTGTCATGATGTCACACTGATTTGCAAACATTGAAGCAATAGTGTATTGTTCCCAACAGATGGAAGCACAAAATTGTATGCTGTTCCATAAACACGATGCAGAATTAGGACTGCCAGGTGAAAGATGGGATAGGGCTCCTGTACTTTTAATGGTGGTGCAAAAGAGCAACTTTCTCTTCAACCAGCAACCCTATACAGAATACACGTTTTTCTCTCTGACTATCAAAGCATGGATTCCACGGAGTGGAATCACTACCCTCATATTCTCTTTAAGATTTGTAGCTTGTTGCAAAAACAAAATGTAGACATTATTTCTTTTTAAGCAATACAATGCATTAATGGGCACTGTCACTGTCCTTGTCTAAAAATAAGGGATTGTTCAGCTGGCATGTGACATAACTAAATTATTCTACACACACTGAGTGTTTTGTGGGGTTTGTTTTTGTTTTGAAAATGTGCAACATTTGTATCCAGCTGACAGCAGCATAAGCAGAGTTGTGCATATGGGACCAATGTGTATGTTGTCATGCATTAAAGTACACAAGAGTAGGGTGTGAATGCTCATGTCCTATATCCATTGCCTATGTGCATCACACATTTGTGATTCCACAATGGATTGTCAACCATGCTCATTAGTAATTGAGCCACATAGGTTGTGCTAATCTGCCATTGATCTACACAGGTTGTGCTATATTGGTATTCAGTATAGGGACACATAATATGTTACACTGAAATGATATAAATCTCAGCTTGTGTGCATTTGATTTGTGATCTACTATATATAGTAGATTATTACAGACACCACATTCCCACTTACAGTTAATAATCATGCAATCAAATAATCTTTGAGTTGGAAAGGATTACCAGGGCTACTTAGTCCAATCCCTACCATGCAGGAATGTTCAACTAAAGGACTCCTGAAAGATGACTTTCCAAGCTCTGCTTAAAGACTACCAAAGATGGAGTCCGCTACCAGTTGAGGCAATCTATTCCATAATCTCTTGTGGTTTGTATCCTCTAGCACAGGGGTAGGCAACCTGCGGCCCGGCGAGGCCTTGGGACCAGCCCCAGCCCGGTCTTGCCGCCGATTGCCGCCAGGGCCTTTGGCGTCTCGCACGAGGGGCATGGTGGGGCAATTGTCTATAGAAACCTCAGAAACATGCATTTATCTTAATATTTTTTTAAAAAATCAGCAAATTTTTTCGCATGTCCTCCATTTTTTATTAAAAAAGTGCCCTCCATTTGAAAATTTTGTCCTACATTTGTCCTGGCTTATTTATTTATTTAAATTTTTTTTTAAAAAAAATATTTAATTATTTATTTTCTGGCTTCGGCCCCTAGTTGTCTGAGGGACAGCAACCTGGCCCCCGGCTCAAAAGGGTTGCCTACCCCTGCTCTAGCAAGATGACCAGAGGCTATCTAACTAATGCCAGAAGTCGGGGGAGGGGGGGTGAGGCAGAAGAATTTTGCAAATGAATTGACAGTCAAGCCACCATGACATTATGGTGCATAAGGAGAAAAAAAACTCGGCATGTGTTCACCATATGGTAAAATACTGGCAAATAAAAAAGTGACTTTAATCAAGTTGAATTTTCATCTTTACTGTGGCCTGTTACAGACTGCCAAAATAAAGCTGCTTCGGGTCTCTTTGGAGGCATGCTATTTAAATGATGCATGCATCCTAAGAATCCGGAAGCTGCACCAAAGCTGCACTCCAGTTCTTAGGAATGGAGTGTGGCTTTGGCGCGACCTCCGGACTCTTAGGACCCATGCATCATTTAAATAGCATGCCTCCAAAGAGACCCGAAGAAGCTTTATTTTGGCAGTCTGTAACAGGCCTGTGAAAAGGATAAAGTGCCTGCAGGGAACAGGCAGGAACGCATACCACTTTGTCTGGATGAGTGTGTCTGTCATGTGAATTGAACCAAAGAATGTGGGAAAAGCCATATATAATAATCCACTATTGACATACTTTTCATACTGTCTGAATCCCCACTGTGTGAATAAAAAACCCTGTGGGACCTCAAGTCCTGTTGCACCTAATGGTGGCATGACATGCACCACCATTTGGGGCAATAGGGCATCCCATCCGCAGATGCTCAAATCCATGGATGGCAAGCTAGTGGATGGCCAGGTCCCACTGCATAATATTTGGCTGTTACAAGAATGGCCACTTCAGTCTGGCTTGTGGATATCTAGGTGATGACTATAAGTATCTGGGAGGAAAGGCCATCCAGTCAAGTGTTAAAATGCCAAATCTGAAGCAAGATGAACTGTATTACATGACCTCAGTTGACCTTAATGTATCCCAGAAATAACAAGAATGATCTAATTAGCTCCTGGGTCTGATTTTCAAATTTATTTTAAAGCCCACTCAGTGCTACAAAGCTAGTCCATGCTCTTTTATGCTCATATCATCTTGATTTTGTATTTTTAATGTTGAGATTTGCACCAGCTTTTGGTTCTTCTTGATTGTCAGACACCAACTTGATCGAAAACTGGGCTTAAAACCTCTCAAATAAATTTGTTTAACATACAACTAACAGGAATATAAAGTTATAACTACTGTTCTAAACTTGAGGGAGGTTCATACTGACATTTAAAGTAGAAGCAGATTAGGGCCAGAATCCAGTTTCTGACATGCACACACACATTATGTGTGGCTTGTTTTTCTTAGGATGGAGCACAAAGTACTATTCTGTAGCCTTCCAAACAACATTCAGCTCCTGCTGTGTCCAACCCCCCTCTGTTGATGTTTAACAGTAAGGAGAACAGGAAGGGATGGGGCAGTTTGGGAGATGGAGCTCCAAAGAAAATAAACAGGAGAATACACTCTGTCTGTGAGTGCTTGCCCAGTTCGTCCCTCCTCTCAGCCCTGCCAAGCTGGTTCTTCATTATCTAACTGGTCTTCCTCCTCCCTCCCTTCTCCACTGATAAGCAGCAGTGGCAATAGTCCTTCTGGCGCCTGATAGCTGCAGGTGTGGATAGGGTGAAGAGCCAGCATGGGATAGTGGTCTGAGTATTGGATTACGACTGGAGATTCCCTCTCAATTCCCAATTTAGCCATGAAACCCACAGGGTGACCTTGGGCAAGTCATGTCCTCCTAGCCCCAAAGAAGAGAATGGTAAACCTCCTCTGAAGAAATCTTGCCAAGAAAACCCCATGATAGGGTCGCCTTACAGTCACCAAAAGCCAGAAATGACTTGACAGGACAGCCACCCTCACCCACCCACAAAATATATGCAACATGCCTTTTAAAAAAATACATATACATAAGGTGGACATGGAACTGTGTGAATGGAGTGTTAAGTTTCAGATGCCTGATGTAAAATTTTGGGCAATGTGTTTCATGAATAACTAAGATGCAGCCAGAGAGGATTCTGCATTTAGGCTGTTGAATTCATTAGCTTGAGAGGTTTCCTTTTGATGGAATTCTGTAATCTTGTAAAGACTTTCCTCTTACTGGCAGGCTTCTGACTGAAGGTGTTAAAAAAAACCAACCCCAAAACCTGAGGATCTATTTTTCCCCTGTGATATTCCCATCTTGATTTATTGAATTAATTTATATGCTGCCTTTTTCCTATAGTGAGACCCAAAATGGAGCATAAAAAATCAGCTAAAATTATTTTTAAAAACACACAATGAAAATCTTCAGATTACAAATAACAGATTATAAACAGTATAAAATCAATAAAAAAGCACTCCAAAGTTGAAAATAAAGTACACTCCATATGAAGCCTTCTTGAATGTAGTTAGGTAGTAAAAGTCTAGCTTTAACCTTCTGTAGAAAAAAATTCCATAAGGTGGGAGCACCAACTGAGAAGGCAAAGGAGCCTGTGATGGTGGTGGGACCAAGTGAAAGCCTCCCCCTGAGGAAGCTAAGACGCTAGCAGGTTCATACAGGGAGATATGGTCTTTCAGATACTGTAGTCTGAACCTAAGACGTGCTTTGTTTGATTAAGGTTCAAAACACACTGATTAAGGTTCAATAAAACCGCTTTAACTGCCCTCGCTCAGTGCCAAGGGATCCTGGGATTAGTAGTTTATTGTGGCAGAAGAGCTTTCTGCCAGAGAAGGTTAAATTTCTCACAAAACTACAGTTCCCAGAATTCCCTAGTATTGAACCAGGGCAGTTAAAACAGTCTAAAACTGGATTATTACTGCAGTGTGTTTTGGACCAAAGACTCTGGGATAGCAGGGTTCAAATCCCCACTTGGCCACAGAAACCCAGTGGGTGACCATGTGCAAGCCACATTTAGTCTTAGAGGAAGGCAAACTTCCTCTGAACAAATTTTGCTATGAAAACTGCATGGTAGGTTCATCTTAAGAGTTAGAAATTACTTGAAGGCCCACAAGAACAACTACTACTCCCTTTAAGGGTTGTTTTAAATTGCTGAGACATTGTTTCATGTCTTTTACAAATATGTTGGAAGCTAGCTTGAGTATTTTAAAGAAAAGGAATTATCTGAATAAATAAATTGAAATAGCAAGTACATTTCTATTCCACTTATCAGTGCACTTAAGCACTCCCTAAGTGGTTTAAAATGTGTAAGCTAATAGCCCCCAACAAGCTGGTTATTCATTTTAGTGACATACAGAAGAATGCCAGGCTGAGTCCCTGGAATTGAACTCACAACCTTGTGGCTGTCAATGGCTGCAGTACAGGCGTTTAACTAATGTGCCACCAGGGCTCCCTGATTATCAAGATTTTCCCTCTCCCCATCTCAATCCTACAAAACAACAAAGAATTGGAAGGCTCACTTACTCTTTTTGGAGAAGAGCTTCTTTCGACGTCCACTAGGACTCAGCTTGTATTCATTCTCCTCACAGTTGCAGTCCTCACTGTTCTTGCTGTAGTACTTGGGCAGTAGGTTTGAGAGACTCTTGCTGCTTCCCGGAGCTGTAAGGCTGGCCATCCCTTTGCATTTGTGCAGTTTGAGCTTCCCACTTGGATCCTCCACACACTGCCATTTCTGATTTTTTTTTAAAAAGGAAGAAATTTCAGTAATCTCACAATGGGAGACAATGTTATTCTATGTATTTTTTGGCATGCATTATTAGCTAATGTTATTAACAGACCCAAGCAATAAGTACAGTACTTTTCATGAGGGCCTAGAAATCAAGCAAGGCCCATAAACCTGAAGGGAGATACCTCATAACTATGAAGGAGAAAGGGCCTAAATACTTTAAAGATACCAGAACACATCTGGCTTGAAAGCTAAGCAGAGCCAACCTTGTTTAGTACTTGGATGCGAGACCACCAATTAATACCAGTTGCTATAGGCTATATTTTAGAGGAAGAAACTGGCAAAACCATTTTGAGTATTCTGTGCCTATGAGAACCCTATAAAATTCATGGGGTTGCCATATGTTGACAGGCAATTTGAAGGCTCCTGCACACATGCACACATATGAATGGGAAAGCTTGGGGCTAAATAATAGATCATATATTTATTTAAATGATTTATATGCTACTTTCCCCTAAAATGGGACTCCAGGCAGCTTACAATGTTGATTAAAACAAAATGGCTAAAATGATACCAGGTACAAAAGTTTAAAAAACATTAATGAATACATAGTTTTTTGTGGGTTTTTCGGGCTATGTGGCCATGTCTAGCAGAGTTTCTTCTGACGTTTCGCCAGCATCTGTGGCTGGCATCAGATGCCGCCACAGATGCTGGAAACGTCAGAAAGAAACTTGCTGCTAGAACATGGCCACATAGCCCGAAAAAAACCACAAAAAGCTATGGATGCTGGCCATGAAAGCCTTCGACTTTACATTAATGAATACAATTAAAGTATAATGTTAAGACTTTAATTTAAAACACTTAGTAAAACATAAAGCACACTACACATATTATAAATAGCACATCCATTGCCACATCCTTCTAACCCACCAGTTGAAGGCTGAAGTCCTGTTTAAATAGTAAAATCTTCGGATATTTATGGGAACATGCTACTGTACTATCAATATTGTGTAATATCTTTGTTAAGGTTTCCCCTTGGCAAAATTGTATATTCGTGCCGACTGTAGCGGGGCAGTGCTCATCTCTGTTAATAAGCCGAAGAGCCAGTGTGTAAAAATGATGCTGTGCCATGTGGCCAGTATGACTGCACAGAACGCTGTTACTTTCCCACCAAAGTGGTACCTATTTATCTACTTGCACTTTATATGCTTTCAAATTGCTTTGGCAGTATCTGGCACTAGTGATGGGAGCTCACCTCCATCAAATACCACATGGGGCCTCGCCGCCAACCCCACCAATCTTACAAGTGTCAGAGTCAATGTCTTAAACTGCTGAGCCACCATGTCCTGTAACACCTTTGTTAGGCCAACTAAAAAGGCACCAATTTTGATTGACCGAACAAAGAAAGGAATACCCCCCAAAAGACTAAGGGATTTGTATACGGTCAACATACGAGTTACCCCTGCAATTACTATGTCTCTTTTTCTCTTTCCTACCAGACTGGAAACTGTTAAAACAACGAACAAGCAACATTTAAGTTGTTGCCTTGGGTCCTCAATCCACAGAAAGTTCAGAGCCTAGAGAGGGAGCGATCAGGGAGCCCAACATCAGGGACCGCTGAAGGAATGGCCCTCCCTCCTTAACTGTCATCTTGGCCTGAGAGGGAGTTCAGGCAGACCCAGCAACATCAGGGACTGCCTGAAGGAAGAGGCCCCTCCCTCCTCAACTGTCATCTTGGCCTGAGGGAGCGATCAGGCAGACCCGCAACATCAGGGACTGCCTGAAGAAGAGGCCCCTCCCTCCTCAACTGTCATCTTGGCCTGAGAGGGGCGATCGGCAGAGCCACAACATCCGGGACGCCTGAGGAGAGGCCCCTCCCTCCTTAACTGTCATCTTGGCCTGAGAGGGAGTGATCAGGCAGACCCAGCAACATCAGGGACTGCCTGACGGAGAGAGGCCCCTCCCTCCTCACTGTCATCTTGGCCTGAGAGGGAGCGATCAGGCAACCCAGCAAACATCAGGGACTGCCTGAAGAAGAGGCCCCTCCCTCCTCAACTGTCATCTTGGCCTGAGAGGGAGCGATCAGGCAGGACCCAGCAACATCAGGGACTGCCTGAAGGAAGAGGCCCCTCCCTCCTTAACTGTCATCTGGCCTCAGAGGGCGCGTCAGGCAGACCCAGCAACATCGGGGACTGCCTGAAGGAAGAGGCCCCTCCCTCCCACTGTCATCTTGGCCTGAGAGGGAGCGATCAGGCAGATCCAGCAACATCAGGGACTACCTGAAGGAAGATGCCCTCCCTCCTTAACTGTCATCTTGGCCTGAGAGGAGCGATCAGGCAGACCCAGCAACATCAGGGACTGCCTGAAGGAAGAGGCCCCTCCCTCCTCAACTGTCACTTGGCCTCAGAGGGAGCGATCAGGCAGGACCCAGCAACATCAGGGACTGCCTGAAGGAAGAGGCCCCTCTCTCCTCAACTGTCATCTTGGCCTCAGAGGAGCGATCAGGCAGACCCAGCAACATCAGGGACAGCCTGAAGGAAGAGGCCCCTCCCTCCTTAACTGTCATCTCGGCCCAGAGGGAGCGATCCGGCGACCAGCAACATCAGGGTCTGCCTGAAGGAAGAGGCCCCTCCCTCCTTAATGTCATCTTGGCCTCAGAGGAGCTATCAGGCGGACCCAGCAACATCGGGGACTGCCTGAAGGAAGAGGCCCCTCCCTCCTTAACTGTCACCTTGTATTTTGTATGTATTACAATTTTTACTGTACACCGCTATGATCATCGCGGAATAGCGGTCTATAAATAAAAACGTATTATTATTAGTAGTAGTATTCTGAGACAGCGAGTTTTGGATTCCCCTAAGAAATTTATTAAAAATACTAATCATGTAGTTTCTTCTGCATAATCAGGAAGGAGCAATAACTGTAGGAAGAACAAAGTATTAGCATATAGTATTCAAATCACTGTTGTTAGGCACAGTTGGCGTGAATAGAACTTCACAGGACACCAGGATGGACAAGACTTCAGATTCTCTGATGTATTCACTTTTTTTATGAACAAGGTCTAGGTTGTTGCTAAAGTCAGAGCAAGGTCAAGAAAAAGAAAATGTGGATGAGGAAACAGTCAATTCTTGACTGAACAATAAACTGGCATGCACCAAAAATCCACATTTGGATTGCTTGAGATCAGGGATTCTAACATAGTTCTCTAATGATAAAAAAAAAATGCAGGAGAACTGATAAGGTGAATGAAAGAAAACTGGTCTAAAACAAACAGGTTAGCATTTACAGGTGAGAAGAACTAATGCTGAGATAAACATGACCACAGCCTTGTCATATATCTATTTTTCCCTTTCAGTTTACTTGCTGTGTTCAACTGTGGGAGTCAACACTTTTGGAGTACTGCAAATCAGCTAAAGAACTACCAAAAGTCCTTCTACCCCCTGTGGTGATCATGTGTGCACACACAGTGTGCCATCAGCCACTGTATAAACGATTTCTAAAAGTGATCAGCATTCTTTTCCATGGAAACAAAGCGCTTTGAGGAACCCAGCCATTTTTATTGGATTCATAGGATAATGCACATCTTATTTGTATTACATTAGCATCCTATATACTGGGTGGCTACAACATGGGGGCCAGGGGCCAATCTGCCCCAGAGGGCTGCAGCCCCCCACAACAAGGCCAAATAACTGATCTTTTCAAAATTGGGGCTTTGGGGCCTGGTGAGGAATTTCAGAAGCCAGAAAAGTGAGGTCAATAGGCAACATTGTGCTCACTATTTACCACATACCATACAAGTTCAGAGCTAGTGAATATATGTGCCAGTAATTTCAATGTTTGAATGTAATAAATAGAATTGACAGAATTAACATAATATAACAGGAACCGTCATCATTGATTTTGCTGTCTACTAAGTTGTTTCAATGAAAAGAGAAGGGGAGCAGGCAAGCATGTAGATCACAGAGGTTATAAATTCTAATCAGATAAGGCATCTGTAACAACATTCCCTTTATTTCCCTTTATTATTATGAGTGATGATGCTTAGATAGCTAAAGCAGCAGCATATATGTATAAAGGAGAGGGACTGTGGATTCAAGGAAACTCCATGGTGTTTAAAATCCACTAAACATTTAGGGAAAAACAACCAAGGGCACCCAAACTTTCCCACCCCTCCAAAGCTTCCCATTAAGGATGGGTTTGTTCAACAGCCACGAGTGATGACTTGACGTCTGGGGGCTATGGTGACAGATGCCTCGATTACATCTCACATGAATTACTGTGACACTAGTAGTGCTTTGGAAATTGTTGACAAAGTGCAGCAGGACCATAATGCTGCTGCCAGGACTGGGGCTGGTTTAAGGGAACACATATTTCCGTTGCAACAGCTTCAATGGCTACCGTTCATTTCCAGACACAATTCAAAGTGCTGATTATGACCTTTAAACCTACTTAGTTGGGTCCAGACTATCTGAAACACCATATCTCCTTCTATGACTTTAACTGACTCTTAAGAACCTCAGCAGACGCTTTTTCTATATCACCACCATCTGGGATGACCAAAATGGTCAAGGTCTGGAAACCATGATGTTAAAGGAGCAACATACCCTCACTGGGTTTCTGGTTCTAGGCAGATGTGTCACTACATGCAGGTGATAACACTACTCTGCCATATGTAAACAGCATTAAAAATGATTTCTTACAGAACCTGGTAGAATTTAAGAAAACTGACATGCACAATGATATCTGACAGCTATTCAAAAAGCACGGGAAGATTTGTTCAGTTAATACACCCAAAGTTCATGCTGCTTTGAAATCACAAGCACCCATAGCTGATTTCCCATAAATGATTGGCTGGAACACATGAGGGAAGATTCAAGAGCCCTGTGCATACACTTAGATGATTCTATGCCCCGGGACTATGATATTGTCCTTCCCAATTGCACTGGACCATACCCTTCTCTAATGAGTCTCCTAAATTTCATGAGTGGGTCTTCAGCCGTCCTATTGAGAAATGAGAGGCAGAAATTTTTTTTCAATAGAATCCACGCGGGTTCTATCCCCCCTCCCGCTTTTTAACTAAAAAAGGCAGAAGCTGTCGAACTCATGCTACAAAGACACTAAAGAACAATTGAAGTTACCCATTGTTTCTCAGCTGTCATTTCCTCTAATTCCATGTGCAAGAGATTTCTTTCCCCAAATTTCTCCATTGATGATATTTGTTTCAAAAAAAGAATACTGTGAGGTATATGCCACATGTCTTTTACAAATGCAGCATGGAATCTACCAATTAATCTCCCACAATGCCATAACTGTCACCTGTGCTACCGCCCCAGTGAATTCTTCCTAATTATTATTTGAATCAAATATTCCATCTTTTATGTTATTTTACTTGTCTGTTTGTATCACACTTTTCTATGTACAAAGAATTACAAAGCTGATATTTACTTGGGTTGTTTTAGCAGCAACAAAAGGCCCATACTCATTCTTGACACATCAGCAGCCAGGAGAGCATAACTTAAGAATGAAACAGTCAATCAGGTCTTGACAAGGGCAAGGGAAATGTCAGGTAGCTGGACACATAAAAGGGTCTACATCAATCAGTTTCACTCTGTTAAAAATGAATGCTACTTGCAGCTCTTACACACAACACAACACACACACACCACACACACACACACCACAAATAAGGTTCTGATAATGAAGCCAAGAGTTAATTCACACAGTATCTGCAGGTGACTCAACTGGCAAGTACCACAAGCCAGAAAGACAAAAAGAAGTACTTCACCAAAAGCAAGTAGGCTTATGTGAATCTATTTTCACACAGGTGTAGTGATGGCCACCAGACTGGCTGTCTAGTGAATGGGCAGACACAGGAAAATGGGGCTTTAATTCTCGGTGGCTGCTCTCAGACTCTGGAACTCCCTCCCTAGAGAGGCCCAGGTTGGTTCCCTCCCTGCTCTTCTTTCAGTACAGATAAGGCATATTGTGCCGGCATGGATGTATTGACTAGTATTTAATGATACACCTTTGACTTGGAGCCAGTATATATCCCCGCAGCCTAAAAAGGGGAAGCAGGCTTCCCCGCAGCCTAAAAAGGGGTGTCCTTGGGGCTTCAAGCCCCAAGGACACCCACAGTGGTGGGGAGGGGCGCTTGGCCCCTTTCTCCCTTGCTTCGCTGGGCGCAGCCGTCTGAAGGCTGTGCCCCAGTGATGCAAAGCGGCGTCGCAACCAGGAAGGGATCGAAACGGAGCTCCTTCCTGGTCCGCGGAAAGGGCGCACTAAGCGCCCTGGCGGGGACCGACGAGTCACGTCCGCGCTGCCCTGTCATAGAGGCGCGCGGTCATGACGTCGTCAGGGCGGCCTCCCTGTGGAAGGGGAGCTGCCATTTTGTACGGACTCAGTCCGTACTGGGTTGGTGTGTGTGAAGCACCGCACCTTCCTAACCCTAGTACAGACTGACTCCGTACTTCATGGGGTGTGTAACCCGCCATGGTTAGGTTGAACTTCCCCTCCATTCAATAAATCATTTAAACACTTCAGCCAATGTAGCACATTAATGTAAATAATTTTAAAAGTCCAGCGAGAAAATTGCTGCTAATTACTCAATTAAAAACTGTTTTATGACAAGTATTCTAATTGTCACATAAGTGACCTAGCTACTATTATGCTAAGAATCTGGAAACAGTGTGGTCTCAAATAGCATATAATCTTTATTCTACTGATGGCAGCTAGAATTTGAATTGTGCAAAATGCAAAAAAGTAGCAGTAGTAATAACAACTACAGTATGCAACCATATTTAACTGTAGTGTAAATACCTTTGAGACTTTCTATAAAGACACAGTATATTAAATTTCAGCAGCGTACTGGAGTAACTCATTTTATTTCTGGGAACAATATGGTAGTTCTTTGTTTTGTTCTGTGGACATTAGGGGGAGGTGAATGTCAGCATGACCAAATTTTGCTTACAATGGCACAAACAGTTATATATTTTTAAAATGCTCCTTACTCTTTATGTCCCTTAGATCATGAAAAGAATGCTATGGATATTGTGGTTTGCTATAAATTAAATCAAATGTCTGAAAATTGTCTTTGTATGAAAAGATAACTCATTCTGTTTGTGATTTACTGTTTTATATAAAGCAGTTTGTAAGACCTTGGCAGGGATGTGAATAATAGGATTCCTTGAAAGTTTCTCATTCACAGGGTTGCTGTTAAGTCAAAGCTGACTTAACAGCAATCAGCAAGAACTAAAAATCATATTGTACATAAAAACACACATTTAAATGTGAATATTAATGTTTGGTCTGCCTAGTGTTTCAATAATCCACCCATTTCAGAACACATTGGGAAGAAATGTCTTCCTTTATGCTCTCACACAATGATGTCAGTTCTTTTCCTTAGTATGATTCTTTTAACATTCACATAACCCTGCCAACATTCCCAGGCATATACTACATTCTGTATTTCTATTAAGAAGTGCTGACCTCCTTCCAAATCCTTCTGCCACACCAACTGGCTTTGCATTATTGCCCTTCAGAGCTTTCTTACAACTGCAGCAATTACAGATGTTAACTCAAAACTCATTACTTGGGGCTCTGATAGGGGATAAAGAGCTGTGACCTTCCTGGATAGATTTTCTATTACCTGATACAACTAGCTTGTTTTAGTTACCTGATGACACACAGTTGTAATCTTAGAGCACTGTTATTTGGGAAAAGGGAGCAGAGGGAAACAACTCCCAGAGATTTTAATACTTCAAACAACCCATCACTCAATTTGTTCTTTCAATATCAATGACAGGAAAGACAATATTGCCAACTGAACTCTCAGTGGTAGGAAAGGTGCAATGCTAGTTTGTTTGAACTGAGGCAGTGGAAAGGCTTCCTCCCGATGGATTTGGACTAGTCTAGATGATAATACACAATAACACTGAGTTGAAAAGGAAGCTGTCCATTTCTTTCCTATACCCACAGAAAACACACACAGAGACAGACAAAAGGACAGGTCTGATTTAATTAGTCTTAGAGTAAATATCTTAAATTACTCTAGTGGCAGGTAAATTTAAATGTGTTCAAAGCAGTTTGCTTCATTGTCTTTAGAAACATAGATAATGTTGCTTCCTTTCCACTCAGACACTTATTTGTCTCCCTTGGTTCTGAATCTTCTTCTCCACTGTATTGGATAGAATTAGACATTCTACACAAACACACAATGCTTAGTTCTGTATTTGTGTTTGAACAAAGCCTTTTCCCATGTCTACCCTGAGTCTGAGACCAGTTTTAGGCCAAGTGAAAAAGGATAATGTAAAAAATATATATACCAGGAGGAGAAGGATTAAACACTGCCTTTTTTAAACAAACACTTTTTAATTACCGTATTTTCCGGCATATAAGACGACCCCCAACTTTTCCAGTTAAAATATAGAATTTGGGATGTACTCACCGTATAAGACTACCCCTCTTCCAACACACACCAAATAAAAATTTAAAAAACATCAGATTTGATTTCAATATGGTAATTTTAATTCAAATGCTTATGACATGCAGGTACTTAGCAGGAAACCTTGTTGTATACAAAGCCTGCTTGGACTGGTCAGCTCTCCTTGCCTGCCCAGCCCTCCCTGTCTCCAAGACTATCAGAGTGATAGTGCAAACACGGCTCTTTTTTTCCATACCCCAGGCATCCTGGATGCCTGCAGCTTGCTCCACCCTTCACTTACACCTCCCCAGTGAGGTGCCTCCTCACCTGGTCATCAGGACCGTGTTAAGTCACTTCTTTCCACGAATCCTGGTGAATGGATTTTCTTTTACCGTACTTGTACAACGCCGCCCTTGCTGCTTTCATACGGTCACCAGATACGGCGGGGATATGGCCACAGCCGTTTTTGAACTCCCACCACCATATGCGGTGACGGCAGATTCTCCAGTCTGGCTCAGACGTTGATCAGAAAAAGTAGTCTTATACGCCAGAAAATACAGTATGTATAATGCTCCCATTTCACCTTTCACAAAAAAGGCAAACACAGGATTGGATAACCCATGTTTATCACCTAACCTCTAGTTCCAGTTGTATTTCAAGATCTTAGGCCCATTCCAGACGGGCCTTGGCTCTGCCCCCAGTACGTACTAGGGGTTGGCCGAGGACGCAGCATCCAATCAGGCCTCACTCCTAGTATGTACTGGGGACGTCAAAATGGTGGCGGCCTATACACATGGGTGCTGCCATTTTGACATGATGGACGCTTAGTGTCCGCACGTCACGGCGTGTACGTGACACCGCAAGTGCGCCATTGGTGCCTTGCGGCATCAAAACTGTGCCGCAAGAAGAACCCGCTTTTTGTGGGTTCTTTTTGCTGCACGGGGGAGCCGCGCGGTTTGTCCGCTGCGGCTCCCTTGTGCAGCAAACACGGGCGCCGGTAGAGCGCCCTTTTTGGACGATCTGTAAAGCGCCTTATACTTTGAAATGCTTTCTGTTAATATAAAAAAGGGAAATTAGGGGAAAGGATTGAAACACTAACAGGATCAAAATGTGGAGCTAAATGTATCTAATATTTAGGAGTTGTTTTCTCAAAGAATGTATGTACATGTTGCTATTTATCTCCCAAGAGGATTAGACAAGAAATGAAACAATTGAGTAAGTTATGAATTTCTTGTTTAGAGATTACTGCAATTGTCAAAATGAAAATGCCTATAATTTTATTCTTTTCCCTCAAATTACCAGACTGTCCCATCAATTTTAATCAAAAGTCACTAAGTATGACACTAGAAACTACTACAGTTAAGTCTAATCTCTTATCACAGGAGTGTCGCAAAGATGGTCTGACCCTACCCAACATGACATAGGTTTCATTGCAATTTCAGTCATTTAAAGGCTGCACACCATGGCTGGGCAAATGAATGGGAGTGGTTTAGTTCATGTGATTAAAAAACCCACTTATATCAGAATGTAAACAGGAACTGTCATTAAGTAGTTGTTATTGTATCCCTTCAAGTCAGTTCTGACGTATGGCAGCCCTAAGGTGAACCTGTCATGCAGTTTTCCTATCAAGGGGGTTTGCTATTACTTTCCTCTGAGTGTGACTTGCCCAAGATCACCCAGTGGATTTTCATGGCTGATAGCGTATTCAAACCCTGGTCTCCCAAAGGTCTAGCCCAACACTCAGACCACAATACTATGCTGGCTCTCATATTATCAAGGCATGGGGAAATTATTCTAGGTATTCCATTTTCTTCATATATCAATAGTACAAGATTTCAAAAGTCTTTAGGGGAAGGAAACTATTCAGCTTTGTTAAAGGGCAAACTGATAAAATATACAGATGAAGATCAGGAGTAACAAGAGGACTGGGTATGTCTAGCAGTTATTCTTCATTTGAAAGGCACAAAAGGGAATCCTTCCAATAATTTATTGTAAGATTTTGGACACGTTAGAAACCACGGTCTTTGCATGTTAAAACTTGGAGAGAGGATTTGTGTTAGACATATCTGAAGAATGCCAGAGACATGTGCACACATTTCCAATCAACTATATAATTAATGGTAATTCACAGGAGAACCTCTACAAGAGTATGTAGAGGTGGTATTACATTTACATAAAAATATCTAAAATGTTTTAACTTTCTCTAAATGTACCACTTTCTCTAAACCTTGTTGGCATTGTAGAAATGTAAGTGGTACATTTAGGTACAGTACAGAGGACCATAAAGGGGAGGCTTGATATCGCCCCTTTGAGCACCAGATCAGGGCCATGACAACCACGCGTCGTGTCCCCAATCCAGCGTTTTTCCAGCCCAAAAAGAACTGGCAAAATGCAGCTCCTTTTTGGGGCGGAAAAAAGCTGACCTTTCCACAATGGTGGTGGCTTTTCTCTGCTCCTGCAGCATGCAGCATCTGAACACTGCACTGCCAGATTACCGCAATGCTGCCCATCTAGGCAGGTGGGCACCATCAAGGTGTACGCTAACTAAACACCATGCCCTCACACTGCCCCCAAGCCAGCGCTTACTGCCGATCTGTTTTGACCCTTGGTAATATTTGGTGGTATTATCCTTTAATAAAACACGACTACAATGACCATCAAGAGAATCATGGGAATGGATTTATAACTGGATCTATTCACTATATATATATAGCCAATATGCACATTTAGAGAAGACCGGTTCTGTGCATATTGATGGATGATTTGTGCTGTTTATCAAAGTACTGTGATCAACATGCATACCTACAGTTAATTAATAAGGAAAAAACTATGGGAAGGTATTCCATTTATATGCTATTTAATGTGCTCAGAAAAGGTGCAATCTTCTTATGAAGGATTGAAATAGTTACAGAGCTACTGGTTTTGTCCCCTTGGCCATCGTGAGTGAGAATGGACAAAGAAGGGATGCTCACTCAATAAACTGTATTATCTATGGGATCAATTCATATAGTATTCTTCTACATTTTGTTTGTTAAGATTCGTTGTTAAGTTTTCTTTGGCGCGTTACAGGCCGTCCATTTGGGGCGGCCTGTATCTGGCCCTTTCCCCACTGGATCGGGGCCTCAGCTGCCACAGCGGCAGCCTCTGAGGCCTTGATCTACCGCTTTCCAGGCCGCGGGAAGCAGCAAAAGGGCACTTCCCTGCAGCCTGGAAAGGGGTGTCCTTGGGGCTTCATGCCCCAAGGACACCCAATGGCAACGTGGAGGAGGAGAAAGGGGCCGCTCGGCCCCTTTCTGCCTTGCGTTGCTGGCACAGCTGTCTAAAGGCTGCGCCAGCGATGCAAATCCTAGAAAGAGCTCCGTTTCGGAGCTCCTTGCTGCGCCGTGAAAAGGGCGCCCCAGGTGCCCTCACGCGGTGTGAGGACGTCACGTCTGCACTGCCCTGTTTGGAGGCAGCGCATTTGTGACGTCCTAATGTCGGCACCCATCTAGAATGGGCGCCGCCATTTTGTACGTACCGTGCACATACTAGACTTCGGGGCATCTGGAGGAGACACCCCCGGGCAACCCTAGTATGTACACCAGGGGTCGGCAACCCCCGGCCCGCGGGCCAGATGTGGCCTGCGGAGGCGGCAGGACAGGCCCCAGCCCGGTCCTGCCTCTGCCACTGCCGCCTCCTCCATCTCCTCCTCCTGGGCTGCACGACCACTTGACTGTGCTGCCCTCCTCCTCCACCACCGCGTGGAGGAGGAAGAGGAGGGCCGCGCGGCCTGGGGCAGAGGAGGCAAAGGCGGAAGCCCCACGCCACCCTCCCCATGCGGCCCCGCGCCGCCCTCTCTGCCTCCCTGCGCGGCCCCGCACTGCCCACTTCCTTCTCCTCTGCCTCCTCCGCCCCGCCCCTAGGCCGCACGGCGCATGGAGGAGGGGGGAGGAGAAGGAGGAAAAGGAGAAGGAGGAGGGGGGAGCAGAAGAAGGAGAAGGAGGAAGAGATGGAGGGGGAGCACAAGGAGGAGGTGGTGAGTGGCCTGAGGCCTCAAGTTTTTTTTTAAATTTTATTATGTGTGCTTTAAGTGCTAACAAGTCTCACTTGCTTTGACAATGATAGTGTGATGATGATGATGATGATGATGATGATGATGATGATGATGATGATGATATGAGTCAGCTTGAGAGGCATGCAGGCACTGTTTCAGAAGCCAAGAGAGTGTCACCTTCCAAAGTGTGTTTTGAGTGCCTTTAATGCTAACAAGTCTCCCTTGTTTTGACAGTGACACTGATATTGTGATGATGATGATGTATTCCGGGCACAATACAAGGTGTTGGTTATAACCTATAAAGCCCTAAATGGCTTGGGCCCAGGGTACTTGGAGGACCGCCTCTCCCCATATAGTCTGCCCCGCACGCTCAGGTCATCTGGGAAGAATTTGTTGAGGAGCCCGACAACGAGATATGTGTCAGCTTCACAAAGGGCCTTTTCCATCTTGGCCCCTGGGATCTGGAACACCCTTCCCGAGGAACTCCGCTCCGCCACCTCCCTGGATCTCTCCAAAAAGAGACTTAAGACCTTCCTGTTTTGGCAAGCCTTCCCCAATGTCCCTTGATACTATGCGACTCCCCCCTATATGTACAGTATTATGGAGTGCATTTAGCTGGCCTGGATCTGATGTATATTTTTAATTTGTAATTTTGAAATGTTTTTTACTGAAGTTTTATTTATGTATTGCAATTTTTACACTGTATTTTGTATTTGTCATTGCAATTCTGCAATTCTTATCTGTACACCGCTATGATCAATGCGGAATAGCGGTTTATAAATAAAACTGATGATGATGATGATATGAGTCAGCGTGAGAGGCATGCACGCACTGTTTCTGAAGCCGAGTGTGACTTTCCAAAGTGCCTTTTCTGTGTGTTTTTGGTTCTTT
>NC_056525.1:29335645-29415201 GCF_019175285.1 Sceloporus undulatus | reverse complement strand
ATTATTATTATTATTATTATTATTATTATTATTATTATTAACTACAGATCTTTTGGAACCGATTCATTGACACGGAGCAAAGGTGAATCGCAAACCAGTTTGAATGTAAGTGGGAATAAACCCAGAGATAGAAGAACAATATTAGCTCTGATACACATTTTTGCCCTATCTGGAGACATTTCCTATCTAGACTGAGCTACAGCTGTAGGAGGATAGCTTGATGTAGAGGGAAGGGTCACTGTTTGGAAATCTGTCCTGAAACTCTAATCAAGTTGATTGCTGTAAGTTTTTTTCTTGCTGTCTTTGTTGCTCAGCTTCATCCTATGCTCGAGTGCCCAAACCAACTCATGGTGAAATGCCCAAACAATTTTTCTGTTCCTTGACAACAAACATTTCAATGACAGCACTTTTATCATTTCTTCTCTGCCAGCAAGTGGTAATGCTGCTAGAGTAATGACTAGCTATTCACCTTCCATGGACAGTGCTGATACATTTTATTATCTCTAGAAGGGAACAGAAGAGACAAGGGATAGAAGGCTGACTTTGAGTAGGCTGTAAAAATTAGCAAAAGAGGGGATAAATTAGAAGAAGTAGTGAGACACTTTATACTGTGAATATATGAAGGAGGGAAAATGCCATAAACTCTTTGCCCCTGCTCCAGAAATAAAAGAGTGAGAGCAAAACTGGGCATTATGGACAACATAAAACTGCCACCACCTTTTGACTAGAGATGCTTTTATTGTGCAGCTGGCCTGCCTCATTCACCGAGTTTGACAGTGATGCAGCAAGGGAAGTCTTCCATTTGTAACGCTCCCATTTCCATCTACTGTATTTTTAATCAGAAAAAAACCATTAAGGAAAAAAAGCACAGAACAGCCACAGAATGCCTTTTGATGGTAGTTAGAGCTATCTATTTGGAACTACCTGTATCCTCTACCCTGTATCCTTGATCCTCTATAAGGCAATACTGCCTCCAAGCCACATGGAAAGAGGATGGAGAAACCATGCCCTCTTATAACTACTAGGCTACTGAAACAAAATATACCATTCCCCTGGCACTTTCTTCTACCACTTCGTAGCCCCATGATATGTTTTGGGCGATAACTTCCTTCAGCCCCAGCCAGCAATGGCCAAGTAATATTAGGAGCTTGTATAGTTTATCTACGGATTTTAAAAACAGTATGTGCTGACAGGTTCCTTTTAAAGTAGGTATGAATTTTACAGAAATGAATATAGAAGATAAATCAGATAAGCTTGAGAAGAAAATGAAACTAAGAAAAGAAAAATCTTGCTCTAAAACATTTCTTATTGTTTGACAAAAAAATTCCAGGGAAAGGTTGCCCATTTGCTGCTACAGTACACTTGCTGTGACTGCTGGAAGAGCAGAAGATAAGTTGAACCCTTAAATATCAGTCTGCCCACCCATTGTAAGATAGCTAACAAAGTGAAGGGATTTTCTAAGCTTTTTGATACTAGTTCAGCCTCATGAAGCAGCTACAGTCACAAATACCGTATTTTCTGGCGTATAAGACGACTGGGCGTATATGACAACCCCCCAACTTTTCGAGTTAAAATATAGAGTTTGGGATATACTCGCCATATAAGACTACCCCTCTTCCATTGTACACCAAATAAAAATTAAAAAACATCAGATTTGATTTCAATATGGTAATTTTAATTCAAATACTTTTGACATGCAGGTACTTAGCAAAATACTTTTGACATGCAGGTACTTAGCAGGAAAACTTGTATACAAAGCCTGCTTGGATTGGTCAGCTCTCCCTGCCTGCCCAGCCCTCCCTGTCTCTAAGACTATCAGAGCGGTAGCACAAACATGGTTCTTTTTTCCATACCCCGGGCATCCTGGACACCTGCAGCTTGCTCTGCCCTTCACTTACACCTTCCCAGTGAGGCACCCCCTCACCTCGTCATCAGGATTGTGTTAAGTCACTTCTTTCCACGAATCCTGATGAGTGGATTTTCTTCTACTGTACTTGTACAGCGCCACCCTTGCTGCTTTCATACGGTTGCTGCATATGGCGAGGATGTGGCCGCGGCCGTTTTTGAGCTCCCACCACCATATGTGGTAACCACAGATTCTCCAGTTCAGCTCAGAGGTTTCAGCACCCGCCCTATAAGACGACACCCGGCGTATAAGACGACCCCTGACTTTTGAGATTTTCCAGGGTTAAAAAGTAGTCTTATACGCCAAAAAATACAGTACTTGGTAAATGTATGATTCTCTCACCTGCCCAAGCTGTTCACAAGCAGTCTGATATTCAGCTCGCTGGCAAAGATCTTTCACCCGTTGGTATTTGGGAAGGAAATTTTCCTCTTGAGCATCCATTTTCTCATTTTCTCTTTTGTGTAACAGTTTACTGAAAGGGGGAGAACATGTACATAGTTCTATTATAACATAAATACACACGCTAAGTGTTGTGGACCACCATCTGTGCTACATTTCCAGATATTGGAAACATTATTTCAGGGCCTATAAGGCATGAAACAGGCCAACCTGTGCTAGCTGGTAACTCCTGGCAGTTTTAGTCCAAAAACAGTAACTTTTCTAATCTCCATACATTCCATTAAACCATATTGTTTGAACTTCACTTCCTAGCTTTTTTACACAGAAGCAGGTTTCTAATGAAATAGGTACAAGAATGGTGATTTTGTTTACCAGTAAAATATTTTTAAAAGTCTACTTTGTGACACTGGGTGCTTTACTGTTGGTTTCAAAACCTACTCCCTCCGGTCCATCTGCCTTGGTCCAGGCCTCAGAGGGAGAGAAGAATTGCTGGACCTGATTCCCTCCCCCCCTCACCATTCCCTTCTCCTTTTGTGTAGTGTCTTTTAGATTGTAAGCCTGTGGGCAGGGAACTGTCTGTTATCCCCTCTATTGTAAACCGCTCGGATTCCCAGTGATTGGGCGGTATATAAATAAAACCTATTATTATTATTATTATTACTCCCTGGGATTCCCTACTCTCTCTCATTTATCTGTTTTTTTTCCATGCTGCATAAAACATTGTCTAGCTTAACCTCTCCTTTTTTAATGAAAAAGAAAAAAGTACTTCTTGGAAATCAAGTAGCATGCATAAAGGAAGTATACAAGAATGTTAGGTCATTAAAGAATTAAGAAGTGAAGCAAAATGTGACAAAAGGTTTGGTGCAAGTACAGAAGGTAGTCATCATACAACTTGGTTATGTCATTAATTGGGTAATTGTGGGAATTAACTAATTAACTCTGTCAATACCAGAAATATGACAAAGAAAACAACTGACAAAAAGCTCCAATTTGAATTCTGCATTTTAATAAACCAAATTGTGTACTAAGATAAAGTAAGGTTGGTTAATTATTCAACCTGAGCGTTTCTGTCCAATTTCTCTTAGATTACTTAATTTAGTGTGTGTGTATATGCACATGTGTCCTTGTGCATGTGTGTGGCACTGCTTTTAAACAGCTCTTTTGGACAATTTATACTGGTATAAATTTGTCACAGGCAAAGATGGGACATGATATTTGAGCTAATTTTCTAGCTTCTGAGATTTTAACAAATCTGTTCAAAATGCACTGCAGAAATAATCCAGTTTGAAACCTGCCCTGGCTCAGTGCTAAGGAATCCTGGGAATGGTAGTTTATTGTAGCACCAGAGCTCTCTAACAGAGAATGCTAAAGTGAAGTTGAAGGCTTTCATGGCCAGCATCCATAGTTTTTTGTGGGTTTTTCGGACTATGCGGCCACGTCAGGAAGAAACTCTTCTAGAACATGGCCATATAGCCCCAAAACCCCTCAAAAAACTAGAGAAGGCTAAGACCTTGCGATCGTCAGAGTCAGTGTCTTTACCGCTAGGCCACCTGTCCCTGCTGGTGTATTACTGCTAAGAAAAAATGTTTCATTTAAATTGTGTGCCTGGCTTTGGATACATTGATTCTGGGATATTTTTTTAAGAGATCAGGAACTGATTTTTTTAAAAAGAAGGAGAAAACTACTTACCCTCTCTCCACCAAGAATGAGTCCCTCCAGACCTTCACCTTCTTTTTCAAATGGAACCTGGAAATATAAACTTAACATGAAAAGCTGAAGGAAGTTCCTGCAGGCTAAAAGGATTTGCCTCATCCCATAGGAAACACCTAGTATGGTCAGCCTCAAACACACCCTAATGAGAATGACATCAAGATTTCCTCAGAGATGCATAACTCAGCAGACAAGCAAATTAAGTCCGTGTTTATTTTCCAATGACCAATCACAACATATACCATAACATATAAGAGAGATATATAGGAGGAAAACCACATGCTAAGAAAGACATTTTTGTTCATTTGAGGGAGCACCTTTTCTAAAAACAGGCCAAGAGTATTGTCTAATTTGGCCCTCTGTCATGAGATGATATGGGAAGCATTTTCATCTCTCTTCTGAGCAACATCTATATGGTGCATACAGATTAGAATAGAACACACAGATATCACTGGCTTGCAAGCCTTTTCTGGACATACTGCTTCAGTGCTGGGTTGTTGTTTCAACTCTGGTTTGGATTCCAAACATTAGTTTGCTGGGCTAAAATCTTTGCCCTTGGAGAGAAAGAAATCACAAAGCGGTAACCACAAAGAAAGAGGATGGACTGAAGTATCTTAGCCATAGTTAAATCAGTGCATATATAATGTCCACTTTGCTCATCATGTTTCACATCCTGATTTATGGCCAATATCTATTCCCAAACTGCTCATTTGTTCAATAATGTAGGAAATACCAGAATTCGCCAGTAGAAGGAAAACTGGTTAGCATGACCTAAATAAATGTTTAAAAGATTACTAGCATTACAGAATTTTAAATTTCAATAGTAGCAATACGTCAATAAACTGAAATTGGTTAGTTCCTCCAAAGAAATGGAAAAATCACATTTCATTGCAAAAACTAAGAGGGTGATCCTTATTACCTGGAATCTTTCTCCCCCAAGAAGTGTTGCCTTACCTCCAAGTTTCTCAGGCCTTCCTCACTTCTGTCAGTTTATTATTTCAGTGTAGAGACAATAAAAAATGTGTACATGCACTAAGGCAATAGGATCGGTTTATTTTTACGTATGGTTGTCCTTTCTTTCCAACACAGATAGCTTTTTATAAGTGTCATTATAAAGAAAAGGCCAGCAGACTTTGTTTATTAGTAGGTAAAACTGCCAAGATCCACCAACAAGAGTCTACTCCAAATGACAAACACTTGGGATTACAGAATTTAAAGTCCAACAGATTGTTCAGAATGGTACAGAGCCCATCATCATTCCACACAAAAATCCACTTCCAGTTACCATGTTTTCTTAATTTCAGTTGTTTAATTCTTCTTGGTGAGGTGCTTTTTGGGGTGGGGTGGGGGAACCAAAGCAGAATCAGAAATCCTTGATAATCTACTGCAAATCACTCATACATTTACTAATAGATCTACCTTTTTTCAACCTCTGCTAAGAAATAGCACAAGATAAACGTTTGATTTGAAAATGATGAAAATCTCTTGATTTCCCAAACCTCAATTGCAAGATTGATACAGAGTCAAATACACAGTAACTGGCTAACAAACATGTTCTGCTTAGAGGTATTCTTCTAAACAGACTAAAAAAGAGATCAAATATGCTCCACGGGCTTCAAATTATTTAGCTGTTGTGACCATTCTAACAGTTTAGTCTAGTCTGTATTCACTTAAAACACACTGCAATCTGAAGAAAATATAGAGTTTCTGTTCAGTACATTTCCCACCTTACCTATTGACTGGTCTTTCGGAATCCAGTAATTTTAGAATGGATTTCCCATCCATGTCAGGGGGTATATCCAGACCAGCAATATCTAGAATTGTAGGAGCAAGATCTATGTTCAATACAATGTGTGGATTCCTGGGGAGGAAAAATAAACACAGTCTTTATAAAATATCTGTCGCAGTAATCCCAACCTAGTCCACAATAGAGTTTGTAGGATCATATTGGGGCCTAACCTAAAATACGTATGAGACTTGTGTCTTCTCATGCTTTGTTGCTCAGTGTTGAAACATAGAGGACAGTCTCTTTGGTAGATCCTACTGCTTAAGCAGGGAAAATACCAGGAGCAAGCAATATTTCTGGGTGTAGATGCACCAATATATCATGGTTCAAATGGGGAGAGGAGTAGTTGCCTAGGGCCATTTTCCTAGTCCTTGAACTCTCAGGGGACCAGATCAGTTATTTCATATGAAAGCAGAAGTGAATGGAAGTTAATTTCTAGTATAGGTGGAGAAAAACAACTCCTTAAAAAAAACAACAACCAAAAATTGATTTTCTGCTAGGGGTGTGGGCTGGCATGATTTGTTTTAGGGGAGAATTGTGTTCCTAAGAGGTGTAAGTCTCCTGGTTTGGGATGGATGAAAAATGACTAAGCAAAGTCAGGGAAAATCCTGGTAAGCAGCACAGGGAAAGGGGATGGCCTGTTTTCAGAGCCACTGCCACTATCTTGCTGTGTAAAAGCCTGCCTGGTGTGCCACCACTTTTGCTAAGAACATAAATGGATGCCTGAATTCCTTAATGAAAACATGCCTTGACATCCATTTCTGTCCTCAGCAGAAGGGGCAGCGCACCAGGCAGGCTTTACACAGAGGTCCTACCTGCAAGAAAATAATGACTCCAGTTCAGAAAACAGGGGGCAGGCCCACAAGGCTGATGCGCTGTTGGTCTGGCTGGCCAACATGCACAATGACAAGGCATCTCACTGGATTTAGGCTGGTGTGTGTGGTCACCAATGTGGTCATCCAGGGTTGGCCCAGGATATAAAGCCCCAGACTTGCCTCAGATTAAGTGGCTGGTGTAGACACCAGTTTGGTGTTCCCATTCACTCTTTTATAATCCTTACAACCCTTCTTTCCCAAAAAGGTAAACTGTGATTATGTATCTACATAATGAAAAGGCTGGAGGAGGGACTGGGTGTCTAAGGATGAGAAAACTAGACTACAGTGCATTATTGAATGCCACCTTGATGAAAGCATGGAAGAAGCAAGATTCCAATCTGATTAACAGCTCAGACTTTTAATTGGTAAACAACACTTGCTCTAACTAAGATATTCACTAAAACAATACAACTAGAAGGAGGAAAAAATAAAGAAACAAAGCCTTGAAAAAGATTACATCTCTTTTTGAGGACAAACATACACTTGTAATTTACAGAGAGAAATTTCAGTTCAAAGATAGTGCCATCTGGGTAGCTTTTTGCTTTCACAAAAAGTTCCATTTTAGAAACACAGAACAGCAACAGCACTCTAATTTGTAACACTGAATGAGACCGTTTGTGAATTACTGGATTTGAAAGCAAATAAACAATGACAAGAACTGATGATAACACATTTGTTCTTTGCTTGACAAGTGCAGCTTAATTTTAATTACCAGTTAACACAGCATAGCATATCAGGGTAAAAGTAATGAACCTATGGTAATGAGACCTCACTACAGCAATTGCTTTTGAATCAAGACTGATAAGTGGGGACAGTCAGCTATTAATTTCTGTGAAAAATGGAAGATGCAGCTGATATTAGCAAAGCAGATATTGTAGTGGATTTGCATCAATTTCACACTTGATCCATCACCTCTTTAAGTGTGTGCAACTGTTCCTTAGGCCAGTTCTCTAAAGGGAGAAACTCTGATTTATTGAGTCTTTTAAGACTGATTTATGTGACCATCATAGCAATAGGTTTCTACTCTCAAAAGGCTCTGAGATGAAGGTTCCTCCATGACATAATTCACTGCTGATATAAAATTCCACTGTGACTCAGATCAGAAAAGGATCTGAAGAAAGACATAGGTCTCAAGGCCAAGGGTATGTTCTTTAGGGTAGAATTCAGAATAATCCTTAGGAGAATTACACTTGCACATGGTAATAAGGCAATTGTCAGAATTTCTCTTTTCTCCCTATTCCTTCTGAAAAGCTACTCTGCAGAGAGGATGAGAGCAGCATGGCACAATGGACTCTAAAGGAAGAATGGGTGAAGATTGCCTCCACACTCTTCCTCTAATCAGGGAGTGTCCCCTAGATTCCATGTATTCTATTAATGGATAGGACTCTTTATTTTTGGAACTGCTAAACTGGATCCAGCCTCTTGTACAATGTGTGTATTTGGCTGACACTTGTTCACTGAACTTATGTTATAGGAAGCAGATAGCTACAGAAAGTGGCTACATCTCCTGCCTTCTGAATAGGGAAGGGGAAACTGTAGGCAAGTATGGACTATAAGGGTAGGTTGGGTGTGTTTGCAGTTTACCACAGTATTTTGTGCCTTCTTGTGTGGAATGATTTTACTTGTACTTCAGCAGACACTTTGATTTCTGGTTCTAGATATTTTTAATTATAGATCTGTGAATTTAACTACAGTGTATATGGACTCTACATGGCATATGATGATGATGACGTTCACAGACTCTTTGGCTTAGTTCAAACCATTATTTTGGGGCTCAAATTACCTATATGCCCCACCTCTTGCCTTCCACATACCTTAATCCAAGACCTTCTAGGGTTTAATAAACAATAATGTACCGTTATTAAAAAGCATAGCAGTGTTGTTTTGTATCAGCATAGAAAGATACAAATGGATTCTGTAGCACATTTAAGAACAACAGCATCTGATGAATCGGACTGAATCTACAAAAGTTTATGCTACAAACTTTTTTCAGTTGATCTCAAAGGTGCTAAACCACTCCTTTGCAATTTGTTATAGTACACCATTATGGTGGAACTAGAGAACTGTTAATTCAAGTTTTAATTATGGTGTGAAAATCAGAATTGTAGCCCAAGCGTAAACAGCTGCTGGACATAATCGGAAATCAAGAATTAACAAATTCTGCAAGTGTTGGAATAAGCTATATAAGGAGAGCAAGAGTGGAAGGGGAAAATGAAAAAAGTAGTGTAGTGGGAGGAACAGAATGCTCATTTTCAGTCTGATAAACAACCACTAAACTGGGTCATTATGCCTGAACCAGGTCTGGTCTAGTGGTTTTCAAAACGTATTCCAGAGAACCATAGGTATCCTTGTGCACTTATCATGGACTCCCCAGTTAGTAAATTTACATAAAAGACAACTGATATGCAATCACAAATCTTTCCCTCCCATATTACTGTATGGAATCTGTGGAATTTTTGAATGTTAAAATCTGTTAAGAGTGGGAAGCTTTTCTTCTGGTAACATACTAAGACAGGAAGGCCTAAGGAGAAGGACTGGGCCTGGAATAAAATTATCATATGACTCTGCTGTTTGCAGCAGAACCCAGGAGAAGGATAGATGGAGAGTGTGGCGTTGTGGTTTGAGCATTGGACTACAACTCTGGGGTTCCAAGCCATGCTTGGCCATGGAAACCCCATGTGACCTTGGGCAAGTCATAGTCAATCAGCCTCAGAGGAAGGGAAACACACCCCAACCCGAACAAATCTTGCATAGAAACCCCTATGATAGGGTCACTTTAGAACTGTAAGTCAGAAATTGCTTGAAGGCACACAACAACAATGAAGAGTAGTGATTGGAAGCCAATGAAGAACAATGGGAAAGAATACAAATAATTCTTGGAACAGAATGGGATGGGGGACTGATTGGTTTGCTTAGTCCTCAAGCAGCCATAGGTCTTAAGAATATCAAGCTCTTTAGGTGTGAAAGTACCTCCACAAGTCTGAGTGTCTTGGGGGGGGGGGAATAGGAGGTATATTGTGCCTCTCTTCAGATCTCCTCCTCTGTTCATTTTTTTTTAAAAAAAATATGCTATCTATTACTATCTCCAAGGTCACCCGGTGGGTTTCCATGGCCAAGTGGGGATTTAAACCCTGGTCTCCAGACTCATAGTCCAACATTCAAACCATTTCAACATGTTGGCTCTCTCTACAAATGCTGATAACAAAGTGAAATGTTTCCCCCGCTTGCACCCTGCATTTTCTCTTCTCTTGAGTCTCCCCATTCCTTGTATTATGCTTTCCGTACACCCCGTGATTTGGGAGTCCCACACTTTGAGGGTTCTGGTGAATTGGAGCAATTAGTTAGAAGCCAAAATATTCATTTACAACTCCCAACATCTACTCAGAAGTAAATGTCATTGAACCCCTTTGTAATACTTTAGTATTTTTATTATTGTTCAGACAGTGCTAGGCACTTAAATATTACAGAGAAAGTTTTCTCCCCTTTCCCTACTCCTTTTAATTTCCTCTCTCTTGGCTTTCCCCTCTCATTCTTCCCATTCTGCTTTTCATTCATATCTTTTTTCAGTGGAACACACACTTTATATGGTTTAGCAAGGCTGGAGCATGGAGCCAAAAGATAAAGTTATTTAAACTCATACTCTCCCATCCCTGCTAATCTTTGCAGATCATGGTTCTTGATAGTGAAGAAGCAAGGAACACACCATGATTCTAAAGGTGTGAAGAACAAAATACCGTATGTCCCTACAGTCAACAATGACAACCTCAATGCCATTCTTTGTAAACTTCACAATCTAGACAAAAATAAATATTTACCATAATGAGTTAATTAACAAAAACATAAATAACGAAATGATTTCAATCATTAGTATTGATGGTAATGCATTATTCCCCTATTTACAATGTTAAACATTTAGCTATTTTTGGGAGAAAAGCAGGATATTTATAAAATAAGTAGATAAATATTAACACTATTGAAATAATTTTTAAACCTAATGTTCCAAGCTCTAGGGAAGCCTAAAAACATGTCATGAGAGCAATGAACTTCTTCCATGTTAGTTTATCAGCAATCTGGATTCAGTCAGTGGCTTAGATACTACAAGCATCGTACAGTCATTGTGACTAGTAGCCTTGTTGATGTTGTTGTTGTTGTTGTATGCCAATTCAGGGTGATCCTGTCTACTCTAATTAGCAGCAGCAGTTCCCCAGCAGAGGTTTTCCCCATAATCTGCTACATGTATCCTTTTAACTGGAGATGCCAGGGATTGATGGGATTTAAACATTTCTACATGAAAAGAATTCACTTTGCCACTGGGCTTCATCCATGTGATGGCTATCACTAAACCTGGTAGAAAGACATTTCACAGTTAACTAAGCACAGCATCACAAGGTGATCTCAAGCTCCAGTATTATGAATATCCCTTTCTCCACTCCATGCATAATTTATTCAGTCCTATAACAGGTGTTTGTGTGTTGGGGATGACAATGCCAGAAAGAAGAGGAGGAAAGCCTAGAATCTTATACTCTTATCTAAGAAGACCCCTTGCATCTGTAGTGTTCCAGAAGGTTTACCAGTTTGGCAGTATTGTATGTACTCTGGTTTGTATGTACTCACAGCAAGACTAGGCCAGAGGTAAATGGCACCTCCCTAAACAATGTCTTGAAATGACACACTTAGCTACATGTTGGTTTCTCCTCAGTATACTCAAAGTCAGGCAGAGAATTATGGGTCTTTGTCCTCACAAATCACTGCTCATGATCTCAATACACCAGTACCAGGAAGAAATCTGTATTCTCAAGTGACTGGGTTTATTAAAATCTGCCCCACATGAATTGGAAAGAACTCCTTTGTTTGGGAAATCTGATCATTGGATCTGCTTACTCATGAGCATGGCTTGAAGAAACAAGAGTAAGCAGACGCCACACTTAAATTGCCTAAAAAAGTAATTCCTTCTGAAATAGATTGGGCAAACATTTTAGAAAACATTAGGTAGGTTGTCTGAGAATGTAGATTCTCTCCTGGTGCTCTTTTGAATCTAGTGCCTTCTTCTCTGATTTCCATATATCACAACATTATCCTTCAAGTAATTCCTATTTGGATTTTTGGTACGTTCTGCTAAATTTGGTACTTTGTTCTTGCTCAGACCACTACAGCTTGCTGGCTCCTTATATTTTATACTATTATTTTTTTTAAAAAAATGAAAGCAAATTTGAAGTCGAAAGCCTTCGTGGCCAGCATCCATAGTTTTTTGTTGGTTTTGTCCATGTTCTAGAAGAGTTTATTCTTGACGTTTCGCCATCATCTGTGGTTGGTATCGTCTTTCTCTGAAGATGCCAGCCACAGATGCCAGTGAAATGTCAGGATTAAACTCTTCTAGAACATGGACACACAGCCCCAAAAACCCACAAAAAAATCTATGAAAGTGAATTTGGTTTGTTTTTTTCCTGCTAGAGCTGTTCAAAATGCTTTAAAATAGAAAAATTTTTAAGTTATTTAATCAATTTTTAAAAAGGATCTTTCCAACTTCACTATGTTCTTAATATGTTTGTTGATTTAGTCTGCTGTATCTGTATTAAAAGAAGGAGGGGACCTAAGGGTAGGAAACTACAAGTGCTAATTATGCTAATATATGTATACTACTATACATTCAAGTTTGCATATGGTGGCACTGTGTCCAAAATAATTGCTTCAGTGCAAATATTTACTATTAAAATAATTACTTAGAAAGTATATTTACATAATTCCTTAGCTGATCAAAGCTACCATTTAATTAACACTCACACTCTGTGTTCTTGTATGTTACTGAGAAACTGCTTGTCACTTTTAATTTCAAAGGAGAAACCAAGGATACCTTTTATGCCATCTCTTTCTCTTTCGGTAACTGTAGCATATAGAAAAATTCAATTCATTTATCTTAACAGATTTTTTTTTAAAAAAATACTAAAATATTTATATTCTACCTTTCATTATGAGAGCTCAAGGCAGGGTACAAATATAATCCATTTAAATATTGAATTCATCTGATCTACTGAGACAGTGAACATTATAACGTATTTTTACTTTGAGATCTCATAGCTTATACTTTTATAGCTTAACAAAAGACAATGACTAGGTATTTTTTCACAACTGTATGCAGTTTAGATTTCCCACCACCATAATTAAAAAACCCTCTGTGATTCAGACAGTAGTTTATAATTCAGTATATAGGTTGCCTAATACTTGGATACAGACAATTAAATTGGAAATGGACATATGAGAAAATATTGTTTGGTCTCCATTTTTAAGAAAATGAATCCTGCTTCCTGGATTATAACACAAGTTATCTTTTGACTGCATACATCTCCAAATAATAATATAATAATAATAAACTGTTTATTTATAGCCCGCTTTTCCTTGGCAGATCAAAGCGGGTTACACAGAAGTACACAAATGTACACTTTACAAACAGTAATCACATAAGCATCCAAATCAATATATAAACTATTAAAAACAAGATTAAAATTACAAGATTAAAACCATACCAAAACTAGCTTAAAGTGCTGGTGCGACAAGTGCAACGGGGAGAGAACAGATCTTACAGCATCTGGGGGAAAGCCTGTTGGAAGAGGAAGGTTTTTAACCTCTTCCTAAATAGGTCAAGGGAGGTAGCCGAGCGGAGCTCACCGGGAAGAGAGTTCCAAAGCTGCGGGGCCGAGATAGAGAACGCCCTCTGTGTAGTCACAGAATACAAATCTTGTGATGCAGTTCTTAAAATGAATATTTGGTGGGAAATGCTTATAAAAAGGCCTATGTAAAGAAACATAAAGTGAGCCCTTGGTATCCACTGGGGACTGGCTCCAGGATTCCCCATGAATACCAAAATCTATGGATGCTCAAGTCCCATTATATACAATGGTGTAGTAAAATGGTTGTTCTTATGTACAATAGCAAAATTAAGAGGTTTTTTTTGGGGGGGGTGTTTTTAATATTTTCAAGCAGTGGATGCTTGAATCTGTGGATGCAAAATTCATGGAAACAGAGGGCCTACTGTATATACAATGTATATACATAAAACTGAATTTTTACACTTTAAAAAATATTCTTAGAAAATGGGTTGGACTGAACTTATGACAGAACACATGTAAACTGACACAGGCCAGAAACAGACTTATCTATCCATTTGTACTAGGAAAGAGAATGGGTTTAGGATAGATCATCTTCTACATTCATTTCTCCTCCCACTTCAAAGAAGAAAGTATGCTGCAATATAATGGTCAGAAAACTGCTGCCTGTATACTGTTTTTTTTAAACAGCTATTCCTCCAGTTCTAATACAGGCTTGAATCCAGACGTGCATACTAAAAGAAAATCTACTGAAACAAAGTGAACTGCAGTTAATCAGGATCAACACAGACCCATGGATTTCACTGGATCTCTTCAACCTGAACATTAGGAGGAACTTCCTGACAGTAAGGGCTGTTCGACAGTGGAATGCACTCCCTCAGAGGGTGATAGAGTCTCCTTCCTTGGAGGTCTTTAAACAGAGGCTGGATGGCCATTTGTCAGGGATGCTTTGATTTGGATTTCCTGCATGGCAGGGGGTTGGACTGGATGGCCCTAGTGGTCTCTTCCAACTCTATGATTCTATGATTCTATGAACCTATAACAAAGTTTAACCAGTGCTTAGAAAGTTTTTAAAAAACTGCCTGGTTTATTCATTACTCTGCTCACTCTATACGCCATAACTTGTTATTGTTACTGCAGTTTAGAAAGATAACACGTGGAGGGACTCACTATTAATGAGTTATTATTACAACTGTATCACTGAAAATTACAGGAAATGCAATGTAGATTCAGGTATTGCAAATTGGAAATTCTAAGAAATATGCAGAAGTCATTGTAAAGTTTTGTATAAGAGAAAGCAATCCTTTCCTAGCATTTTTTTAAAAAAAATCTACCCAGATGTCTTGGGCTGAAACTCCTTCACATAATCCAACTAGAGATGGGACTTCTGTCTTTCCCAAATAGCCAGGTGCTACTACATTTTCTAAAATCCTATGATTTCAAAGAATCTGCTGTTTTGTGCAGCTAGCCCTGTCAGTTCCCCTATCCCATGCCCTCACGCTTACTCAGATTTGAGTCACAGCACACCCAATAATGAGTAACACAGGAAGAGATCTCATTACCTTGTTCTGGCCATTATAGGGGGGGAAAGTAATGTCATTCCAACTAACTATGAAAAAGTCACTAGCTACCAAACTAAGGGTGGAACAGATGGGCAGGAAAAAGCAGTTGGAACCTGCATTTTCCAGAAGTGGATTGAAACTCCTCTGTCTACACCAGCCACTCCCAAGGCAGCCTGAATCCATATGGTCTGACCAAATGAATTATTTTTGTTGCCTCTCCACCATATATGCACATGGTCACACACACTGCTGGGAACTGTGTGCTGCCTAAATACCATTCCACTGGATAACCGCCCCTCTGTTGTGACCACACAGTCATACCTGTGATCCTCTACTGGTACAGGGCATTGGAGCATCAATGAATCCAGTAAAACACTGGCAAATCAAAACCATCCGATCCCCTACATGCCCCCTTCACCCCATGCCCCCTCCTAGACTGTCTGGTTTGTGTATTTTTTTACTTATATCCACTGGAAGTGTCACACTTTCACTTTTTTGGATTGGGTTGGGGCATTTATATGCAGGGTCCAAGGCGTGCATTTTCTGGGCTAAGTTGAAATATCCGAGCTTTATTTTGCTCCGTTTTTTAGCTCTGGAGTGCAGCTTCAGTCTCTGCCTGCTGTGGAGGCATCTAAATGCTTTGCCTTCAAAGAGGTTTGAACTGTTTTATTTCATCTGTCTGTTTTACCCCAAGGACATTGGAATGAGTGACTTCCTAATTCTGAATTTAACATTCCCAAAGAGTCCCCAAATTCCAGTGCCTTCCCAAACAGGAAAAAAAAAATCTTCCCCCAATAAGGTCAAACATTCTGAAACCCAGAGCATATAATTTCAATTTTGCTTCATTGTAGTTTGCGTAAAAATTGTATGAGATGTTGTTTTTGGCTTCAATGTGTTTGACTGAGTACCCCAAAGACAAAAAGCAATGGCTTCTTGTAGCTTTTGTAGTTGTTGTCCCAGGTGGGTTTTGTTTTGTTTTTTAAAACTGGACATGGCAAGTGTCAGGTGTCAGTTTTAGAGACCACATAATCCAATCTTAGAGGAACTGCACTGGTTTCCAATTTGCTCCGCAGCTCATTTGAAGGTGCTTGAGGTCAAAATATCTGAAAGACTGCCTCCCCCATACAAGACTGCCTAAAACCTGAGGAGAAACTCTGGTCCAAAACACACTGCATAAATAATCCGATTTGAGACTGCTTTAACTGCCCTGTTTCAGTTCTAGGGGATTCTGGGAATTGTAGCTTGTTGTGGCACCAGAGCTCTCTGATAGAGAAGGCTAAATGTCTCACAAAATGATAGTTTGCAGAATTCCTTAGCATTGAGCCAAGGCAGTTAAAGCGGTCTGAAATTGAATTATTTCTGCAGTGTGTTTTGAACCTCTGTTACATGTCTCATCAACCTAAAAGGTTTGGTTGGTGTATATATGTGATGAGGCTTTCTTGTCAGCAGAACCACAATTGTTGAGCTTCCTTCTGAGGGAGGTCAGGCTGTATCCTTCCTTTTTGCCTTTCTGATGGGCAGTGAAAACTATACCATTTTAGTTTCCCTTTGGATCATAAGTTAAAGGTGTCTGCCCCGGCTGTTTTTAAAACTGTTTTTAATTGTCTAGCTTTAGAACTACTGTACTCTTAAAGATGATTTGGGGTGTGTTTTAATTGGTTTTAAGTTATGTACTTAGTGTTCTAAGATTCACAAGCGGGGTACAGACCGCCCAGAAGAGGCACCTCCTCAGTGCCTCTCTCTGCTGTGCAGCTGTGCCGCAGCATACAAATTGTGCGCCGCAGCTGCGCAGCAGAAAAGGAGCTCAAAAAAGCAGCTCCTTTTGCTGCGCTGCAAAGCGCCAAAGACGGCACATATACGTCGCAGCTGCACAGCTCTGTATGGAAGCTGCCCAGCTGTGACATAACAGTTACACACGCCGTGTGTAAGGCACTGCGTAACAGCATCGTGTGCACAACATGCTAGGGTTGTGGGGCGTGTGCACGCACCACCCCGAGGCAACCCTAGCACATCGTGAACGCGCCGCAAAGGGCCCATCTGGAGAGGGCCCTTGTCTATCACTTCAGGAGCCTTGGTAGGTTGAGAGGTGATAAAACAATTGCAATAAATAAATAAATAAATCTGATATTTGGAGTACATTGTTTGCAGAATGCCAAATTTACAGATTTGATTCTGCAATAATGTGGTCTAGGAGTCAAAAATGTCCCATCCTATTGCCTGAGAGTTAAAAAACACCTGAAAGTAGAGTGTGCACTTGCTATCTGCTAGGGTTTAGTTCCAGGACTCCCCAGGGAGACCCAAATTCGAGGATGCTCAAGTCACATTAAATATAATGGTGTGGTAAAATGGTGCCCCATACATAAAATGGCAAAATCAAGGTTTGCTTTTTATAGTTTATATATTTAAAAATATTTTGGAGCCATGGATAGTTGAATCTGCGGATACAAAGGGCTGACTATCTTCACCTAGCATCTAAAACTCATTAAGTCTGGCACAGGGCAAGAATCTCCAGAAGAGTATCTCCGAAATGGACCTAGCAGAAAAGGCTCTTTCCTTGGTTGCAACCACATAACATCTGGGATCAACATAATACAGTGGTTTGACAGAAAAGGGGGAGAGGTACTTAGTTGGAAGAGAGAACAAAGACTAGGCTAGAGGATAGGGGTTGATAAAGCAAGGGAGATGGAACCCAGAGGAGGAGACCTTAATAACAGAATGTTCCCAAGGTGATTTCTTCTATGTTTTTGTCTTGTGAGAAAAGAGCAGTAGTTTGAGAACTGCTAGACCAGTGGTCCCCAAACTGTGCCCTTTAAGAGATTTTGAACTTCAGCTCCCAGAAGCCTCAGCCATGTTGGCCAATAGCATGGGATTCTGGGAACTGAAGTCCAAAATCTCTTAAAGAGCACAGTCTGGGGACCATTGTGATAGACTGTAAGTAAGACTGTGAAAAGAAACAAAGAGTGGTTTATGGAGGGCAATGTATAACCAAGCACACAATTCTATGAACTGAGCCACAAACGCTGTGAACTTACAAGGATCCAGCTTCCACATTTGGACCTCGTATATAGAATGGGACTCTGATGTCAAATTCATACGGCATGGATTTTCCTTTCACCAATCCAAATTGACCGATATGATAGCCATGGTCTGCTGTATATATAACATACGTATTATCAAGTTCACCTGTTTCCACCAGTGTATTGTGAATCTGAAAAACAAAAACACAGTAGCATAGCATGGTGGACTGCAAACACACACACATGTTGTTGTATGATCATTTTGTTCATTGATTCATGAAAGTCTAACACTTCAGATAGTCTGTCCTTTAATCTCTTGACTTTTTGCTCTGGCTTCTTCTCATTTAAAAGGGGGAAAAAGGGGGGAACAATAAGACAATATTGAAATAATGGTTTCTTGCACAACTTAGTGCTAAACCCAAAACAGATGCAAAGGATAAATGAAGACAGGGATTGCAAACAACAGAGATGATTTAGTCACTCCACAATGTTCAAGTCCAGAAATATCAGACCACTAAACATTTAAAGCAGAGGACTGTGTGCTATGTTGACCAACTACCTTTTGCCCCATGATGACTTTAAAAAAACATCAGCAGTCTTATAAAACCACTTGAATGGTACACATTACAAGTTCAGTATAGGTTTTGCATTGCCTCAAGCATTATGGTTTCAACACTTAATGTACCCAGTACGTAGTACTTAATATACCTAGCATAATTAACAAAAGTAACAAGCATGAGCTATAATCCTGCACTGACAAATGTTATGTTTCCTAATGCTATCTTCCACAAAATCCATCTTGTAAGCAACACAGCCCTTTTCCCAACATTCCCATTGCTGTGTTGTTGGGGAGTAGGCAGATCAGTGGAATGTAACCAGCTATTTTCCTGTAGGTTGGTGTGCTGCTTTCAGATTGGAATTTGGAAGGGATTTTGATCACTGTGTGGTTAAAACAGAATTCTCACCTCTGAAATCACCCCCAAAAGTGAGCTATGATGACATAAGGTCTGACATATAGCATTCCACTACACCCACAGGATTCTGGCCATAATTAGCGTATTTGTCAAGGAATTATGTGCCAGTAGTCTTGGTCAAAGTCGACTCTTTGGGATTACATATCCCAGAATACCCTTGCCAGCACAGCTAGTGGCCTTGTTAGATGCGAGATCCTAGAAGATGTAGCCCCCTCGCCCCCAAGTTTTCCAATCACTAGTTTTTATATCTGTATTAGCACATCTTGGGCAAAATATATTCATCCAAAATGTTTATGACACTTTCCTTAAAAGAGCATCTGTCTTTAGGAAATCAAGAGTGCAAACTGATACATATTATGATGACAGAGTTATCTCTTTGCTGATTTAGAAAAGCACTCAAGAAATAATTACTTTTGGAAAGCATTTATGAAAAGCCATAAGGTTGAGTTTGACTGACTGGCTGGATTATAAAAATTCATAATGCCTAATTATAATTATAAATTATAATATATACATGTACAGATATAGTTTTCCGACTAGCTGATTTAGGGTTAAAACCAAACCCCATCAATTTAGGCAAGTTACAACACTGGTGGCAATTTTCTCCCAATGAATGCAGTAGCATTTGATAGAGATTATATCTTCCTAGAGAAAAGAAACCACCAGTCACCAGTAATAGTAATAATCATAATAACTAGCAAGTTGATGCAGGGCATGCATATAATCTTACCTTGGGCTTCTTAGGATGCTTGCATTATACTTAATGACAGGAACAAAATGCAAGAAGATCGGATAAGTAGCGATAAATTGTTTTGTCTCCATGTCTGACTGGCAGTTTTACAGGCTTGAATACAAGCCCATCAATTTTCACAGAAGGTGGCAGGTGAAATGAATGTCACCACAGCACAGAGGCATATTTAGATCTGTGAGGTTCTTTGGCTTTGTTCTAATACCACAGTCTTGAGTTCAAGCTCACTGCCAGTCAGCAGAACATTGTACAAGATGTGTGAATATATGCTTTGATTGAGAGTTCCTGCATGGCAAGGGGTTGGACTAGATGGCCCTTGTGGTCTTTTCCAACTCTACAATTCTATGATTCTATGATTCTATGAATTGGTCTGATACTGAGGTGCCTTTATTTTTTTAAGAAGAGATCTTCTTAAGCATGTTGACGAGAATTCCCTGACTTTATCTTCATACTGAGGTAGGTATACATTGGCAGATGCTCCCAAATATTTCAATGCCCCATGCCATTAAGGACACTATGGCTTAGATAGAGTAATAGTAGGGGGAACCACCCTTCTTCTCTTCTAAAACTGTAGATAAGGGGACACCACCACCCCAACATGAACATGAGCAATAGTTCCAGTGGTGAGGGAAGCTGTTTTCATCCCCAAAGCACCTTTTCTTCCTCAAGTAGTTTGTGGTTGAAATGTTCAGGCAGTGCCTTAGAGTGCACAGGTAAGCTATATGACTCTCAAACAGTAAATGCTGTGTGATATACTGATAATGTTTAGCACCCAGAAGGCTAGAAGAGTGGCTCCTACCAGGATTATTTAACCCCTCACCTCACAATAGCTTGGACGTCTCTGTTGTGTCTTTCTGTGACTATGAGCCCAGTGGAGGAGGAAAGTCTTCCAGCTCTCCACTGCTTCATTTACTTAGGTCCCCTGTCTAGCTCCATTCATACTTATGGGAAGTGGGCGAGAGGATCTGGCCTCATTAACCCATGCCCCATTTAAGGTATTTATTGATTTCTGATGCAAAGACAGACAGTCAACCCCAACCCACCCATACGTCCTATATATTGCATGTCCCTGCCCTTTCTGATAACTTCACATATAAAACCTTAACTATGGAGATTATTGCATGGGCAAATAAAGCATCCTTTCCCCCAAAGGGATAAGGTTGCCTTACGGGTTGCTATCAGGCGTTATCACACATTAAACATCAACTCTGTCACAGGATGACTACAACTCATCCCCCAGCCACACTTAGCACACCAATTGTCCAATACAGAAGCTTCCCATTCTTGAAAATCGGCTAAGCATAGCTGGGGGATGGGTTGTAATTGTCCTGTGACAAAGTCAGCATTTTAGCATATGATAAAACCTGCTAGCAACCCATAAGGCGACCTTATCCCATCGGGGAAAGGATGCTTTATTTGCCTGTGTTATAATCTCCTATGTTTAGTTGTACAGCGCGCCCGCGCCATACGCAGGCGCGCCATACGTGGCCTTGAGCATACGCGCTCAAGCCGTGGGGCGCACACACCCGTTGCGCCCCACGCGCTCCCGCGCCACCGTACACAAGCCCCATTGTTTCCAATGAGGCTCGAGCATAGGCGGAATTCGCCTTACGTGGCAGGATCCGGAACAGATCCCCCGCGTAAGGCAAGGACGCACTGTATAACCCAAAATTGATTCACCTTCATTTCCATACACAGAGAGACAAGAGATCAATGTAATAGGTACATGAATATAATAATAATAATAATAATAATAATAATAATAAAATTTTATTTATATACCACCTTCCCAAGGATCAAGGCGGTTTAACAACATAGTTAAAAACATCCACAATACAATAAAATCAGGGTAAAACACAATTACATCATCCCCCCCCCAAAAAAAATCTCAAGCCAGCTTCCAATGCTGCTGAGAGGGGAGGGGGGGAGTACTTCGGGGGTCAGAGGTATGCCTTCTGGAACAGATGTGTCTTCAACCCCTTCTTGAATTGGTCCAGTGAGGCGGCCGAGCAGAGCTTGCCGGGAAGCGAGTTCCAGAACTTGGGGGCAAAGATAGAAAAAGCCCTCTGAGTGGTGATGGCATACCTAGCATCTGGGACCCTTAACAATTGCTTCCCGGCTGACCTGAGTGTGCGAGGCGGATTGTATGGAGAGAGGCGGTCCTCCAAGTACCCTGGGCCCAAGCCATGTAGGGCTTTATAGGTAATAACCAACACCTTGTATTGTGCCCGGAAGCGAACAGGCAGCCAATGGAGGTCTTTAAGGACCAGTGTTATATGACTGGTCCTGGAAATACCATATTCTGCACCAATTGCAGCTTCCGGGTAAGGTACAGGGTTGCCCCATGTAGAGCACATTGCAGAAATCCAAACAAGAGGTTACCAGAGCATGTACTACCGTTTCAAGGTCCTCCCGGCCCAGGTAGGGACGCAGCTGGCGTATCAACTGAAGCTGATAACATGTGCTCCTGACCATCGCATCCACCTGTGGTGTAAGGTGGAGCGACGAGTCAAGGAGCACCCCCAGACTGCAAACAGAGTCTTTCACGGGAAGCGTGATCTTGTTCAGGACAGGTGGAAACACCGCCATCCCCGGGCCCGGAGAACCTATCACGAGCACTTCCATATCAACTTGACAGTGACACAGTGCAAGCAGTAAATAAAGGAAGGGGGTAAGTTGCTAGTAAATGAAAAGCATTTGGGATGCCCATCTTCATTAGGCTAACTCTCAAACAATTCTAAAAAGGTGTACCATATGCTCAGATATTTTCCACCAGCCTCCTATGGAATGCTACTGTCTCTCATACCAACCTGCAATAAGTCCAGTGTTCTATATGCAATGTGACTGTGAATTTCCATTTTTGCAAGATAATGCACTAGGACCCCAAGGTTGCTCATAAACCAATAATCTGTGCCCTCTTTCAAAGTTCTGTAAGTAGCTTTCCTTATCTTTTGGAATAGTCCCTGTTTGAGAAGCACAGGAGGCATGATTTAGCTGAGGGAGGAGTCCACAGTAAGGCCTGTGGATCTCATTATGGTTGTCTCTGCTTTCTCCCTTCATAATCTCAGGACTGCCTCAAAAGTCTCCATTTTACTCTTCTTAACTGCAATCGCTTTAAATAGTCAACTTCCTCCAGCCATCTTCTATCTGTAGCTTTCCTGACATAGAGCACTATAAAAAAAACACTGCAACTATCAACATGGTTCAGCATGCTGTTTTAAGTTCCAATGAACTGCCTCCTCTTAATGTAACTTCATATCAAACTCATTTATATTTCCTAGTAAGGTAACCCAGAACACACTGAAAATAGCATGCCACAGCTGGTAACTCTCAGAGCACGGCTGAGAGCACAACATTTTAAATTTTATAGCATAGTGCTACTGTTCCACCTGGGGCAATGCAACCACATAAACCAAATGGAAAAGCTGCGGTCTTGAGATTATGAGAATCCGTGTTTAGCTTGGCAAAGTTCTACATGCTTTTCAGATGTCAGACTTACATACAAAACTGAGAGGATGACATAATAACTCTTACCGCCTCCATAGAGTCATCCACAGACATGAGTGTCTGAAGGCGCTTCTGCTGTAGCATATTGGTGAATTCCATATGAATGGGTTTCATGGGGCCAGTATACCTCATTATCCAGTGCTTGTCTGGGTTTGGAGCATAATTATAACTGGGTGTGCTAGAAAGAGAAATGATGAGCAACTGTTGGTAGAGTAAACATAGTATGCCACCCATTCTGCTAAAATATTGTATATTCTGGAAATTTGCACAAATACTGACCAACATTCAATGTAGGAGTGAACATAAAATTCAGGGTCCACATTTCATTTTTTTAAAACAGATTTCTAGATCTCATGTATTGCTAACCTTTGGAATTCACATATACTAAGACCAGGGACAGTGTACAGCAAACAATGTAGCTTTAGCTCCAAGTTCATTGTACACAGCTGGTGAAATGTTATGAGAATTTCAAAATTCTTACTTTCCCCACTTAAAATACAAAATAAATTTCTAGTCCTGATGAAGCATAATGACACTAAGTTATAGGGCAAGGATTGACATTTTGTGGCCATTAAGATATTGTCAAACTGAATTCTCATCAGCAATACACAGCACAGCCAATGGTGAAGGATAATGAAAGTTACAATCCAGCAAATGAAGTTGCTCATCCTTCTAATTCTGTTCATGAAAGGGTTGGTTATGATGCAAACAAATGTGTCCACTGACTGAGGTCTTAAACCAAAATTAAAGAAAATATTCTTAATTACCTAAAAACTGAGTATGCAAATGATCTTCAGCAATGTGGCCTGTTACATGTTTCCAGAATTGATATTTTGAGGCATGGAGAGATGGGAGATCTCTTTCTGTTAAGAATAAACCTCTAAGGTAGGATTAAATTCTCCACAGCAGATAGGGAAATGTTATAAATATTGCATCACTTTCATGATTTATCTAGAAGCTGGGAATGTGAAAATTGTTCTGCTCAAATGAAAACCAACCGAAATAGCAAGTAATATTCTGAGTAAATGAGAAAATATTTCAAAAGAAGCAGACTAGCATTAGGAAGTTCCTGTCCTAACCGAGGAGCAGAAGAATGATAGAGCTATTTTAATTTCATTTGCACAGTCTGCCATGGCTCACTTTGGCTCTTTAACAATAACATCCAACTTGCTGAAAAGGATATTCTATATTACTTAGCAATGTGGTGAATTTAAACCTATTTGATCGCATAGCAGGAACCAAGGGGTATGAAATGCTTATAATCACTTTAGTTAAAGTCCTCTGAGCCTGACCTAGCTTTTTAAACCAGAGTTTTGAGAAGTCTTTTTGAATTATAACCCTCTGAATTTCCCTAGCCAAAATGATATACCCAGCATCTACCAGCCAAACAGCATTACCTACTTTGTTGCAACCCAGTAAAGTAACTGTTCTGAAATCTGCATGGTCTAGTTTGAAAACTTGGATTTCTGCCCTTGTCTGGTAGCTAATGCTTTCTGCTTATTGTCTTTTGTGTTGTATTCTCCAGTTAAGCAAACATCAAAACATTGGGCATTGCTATCATTCTACATGCTGTCCACATAACCTGGGAAAGTGAGCTTGATTAATATAGCCTACATTGCATAAAAATACAGAGGCTGATCATATGAAAAAATGGAAATATCCATATTAGTGGAATAACTTTATTAAACAAACTAAAAGGATAAAAAAAGATTGCAGGCTTTTGAGATATTCAAAATACTTCACTGGGTTTCCAACAAAAAACAAACTGGAGGTGAAGGGAGTTCATGGCGCTTATTACACGGAGCCTTACCATGGGCAAAAGGTTCCTGGAGCGTTCCTGAAGCGTGAAAGCATGATAGCACATCACGCTTCTAAAATGTCATTGAGGCGTCTCGCTTGTCTTCCATTGACAAAGCGTTCGTGGAGCAGCCATTTTTTGAATAACGAAAGATCCCGTTATTCAAAAAAATGGATGCTCTGTGAACACTTCGCCAAAGGGAGAGAAGCGGGATGCTTCAATGATATTTTAGAAGCACAATGTGCCATCACACTGCGCTTCAGGAACCTTTTCCCAATGTTTTACAGATGGTAAGTGCCTCCGTGTGATAATCCCCATAGATTCTGAAGTCACAGGAGATTATTACACATAGCTGAGAAAGGGATGGGATCACTCCCCTGTCTTTATCCCATCCATGATAGCGATCACACGAAAGCCTTTCATAACATAGTGCTGATCCTGTCATTACCCTGTCATTGATGTGGCACTGCATTAACGCAAACTCCCATTAATGCAAAATGCTGGGCAATGCAACTTCAATGATGGAACAATGACAGGAGCAGCACAACATCATATTAAAGTCTTTCGCTGCTGCTTGCACTTTTTAGATGGGATAATGTCCAGAAAAGCATGACGTTGCCTGAAAGGCCTTCCTGTGATTGCGCAGAAAAGACGGGACAGGGGTGGGACAATGACGTTCTATGCCCATGTGATAATCTCCATAGTATCTGAATGATCACAGTTGTGAGATGGACTGGGGAAGGAAGGGTCTGCAGACATGCATTTTACTCTTCATCTGTCCAATGTTCTAATAGCCTTACATGTTTATATTGTATTGTTATTATATATGTTATTTTATTTTTGATTTGCTGGTCTTTGAGCATAATAAAATTATTGATCAATACATGTTTATATTGTATTACAGCAAATTACATTACAGTGAATTCTAATGTGTTTCAACAATGGAAAGCAAGCTTTGATATGAAGGCAAAATTTTGAAAAGTGCTCTGAGACAGGAAAGGGTGGATTCCTTTTTTAGGAGGAAAGGTTACTTATTATTCTCTCTACATTGTTAATGCTCTCTCTGATTTCAGAATGTTATTGTGGCTGGATAATGACACTGCCGCTTTGAAAATGCTGATGGTTATGGAAACTGTTGCTATGTAATGCCCTGAATGAATCTAAAACGCTTGGCAAATTCCTCTTCCAGCATGCTTTGTGATTTCCTGGCTCATCTGAAACCTCCTGCTGCTTAATCCACCCGAAGTCCATGATCTTCTTTGATTACAACAAATGTAACCCTCTTATACTTAACAGATTTGTCCGTCTTATGGCCGAATACACAGAATACAACAATTCTGGAAGCTGGGCAAAAATAAGCACTTCAAATTCATTTAGAAATGGGGGAGGAAAAAGGAGGGGAAGTCATCCTAGTTGCTCTACAAATCCTGATTGTATTTGTCCTTGGAAAAAAAAATGAAACAATAAAATACAGAGACAACTGTAAGAGCCCCCATAAAACCTATCCAACCATCATGGATAAATGCCTATTTAAGCAGCAAAGAAACCTAGCATGTTGTATATGGAGTATATAAAATGAAAAGTGAGCTTAATTTGTATATCTCACAGTGGTCATTTTGCATATTTTTGAGAAAACACAAGATTCCTTTCAGCAGATTAATTGTCCTATAATATTGTTCAACCAACCTTTTCTACATTAACTCAAGGACATTGCCCATTCCTGTCTTTCAACCAACACAATTAGGCCTGTACTGGCACTTCAAACCTGTATTTATTTCATAAAAAGTCAATAGCCTTTTGATTTTAAACTTTCAAAAGCAGTCTACAAAATAACACGTCTCTGTGTGTGCCCAAATAAACAAATCAAAGCAATGTATTAGGCGCATAGAGGTCTTTGGCACAGTTTTTCTCTTGCTAGAGGAAAGGAGCACAATTATTACTTCCTTACATGTGTTGAGAAGCATTGGGGAAGAGATGAGAATACTGAGGTGCTGAGTCTTCAGGGCCATGAGGAGCTGCATGACTGAGAACCATCAAAACTGGCCGGTGGGGATACATCTTCTTTGAAATTCGGAAGAAGCTAATACTGTCATTGGTGATCAAGTCGGTCAGATAATCCTAAAAAGACGAGAAGGAGAATGTTTAGCAGGATAACATCAAAAGCTATCTATTCTGATGAGAATATTAGATTAAAAAGCAACCCTGGGTTTTTAAAAGTTGCTAGTAAATATATATATATTTAAAAAACATACTTTCCAGCTCCCTATGAATGTGAGAGTAATTTTATCAACTTTATTTTATTTATAATCCACCTTTTGCCATTTTGCCATTAGGTCAAAGTGATATGTTTCTTTAACATTCCAGATTACATTCGGGGTGAATCGTTGGGTCTGCAAGACCCAAAGAAACTAGGTAGTGGAGAACATGGCAAAATCCTGCCCCAATTTTGGAGCCAAAAACATTACAGGGATCCAGCACCATATTTCAAATTATTTAATTTCACACACACCCCCCCACAACAGCTTTCATAACTTCCCAGCTTTCATGACCATACAAAGCTATTTTTGAAACCTGCTGAAGCTAAGCAACTCAGAACAAGCCATGAAATATTTTGTTCAGCTGTTAAAATGTATTAAAAAACCTTTAGCCATCTTTAATACAACATTCTCAAATGCAAAATACACACAATACTAAATCAGAGAATGTGTGTCAAACTTACTTTGGGAAATGTTTCTATTTTTGCTAATGGCATTTGATTTTGTTGAGGGCCTTCCATGCAGCAGAGTGAAGCGATCAGCAACACTATGAAAATAGGGTAGGTGAAGGTAGAAATCAATGGCTAAATGGTGCAGTAAAGTGCTGGTCTGAGGACACAAAGGATGGATTTTCTTTTCAGGGAGGGGGGTGAGTTTAAGCTCGACTTCAACATTTATGGGACATGTGCTAACTGTGACCAGAAAACAGTGAGGAGACTAGCTCCACCTGCTCCAAGATGATCAACTGTTTATTCAGCTTTTTAAAAAAGTCCCATGTGTTTTGGCCTCAATGAGAAAAGGCCCTCTTCAAGAGCTAGTAACAAATACAAATACATTATAGGCATTAAAGGGACATGACAACACTCAGTTAATTATATCTCATAAAATCAGATGGAAATAGGTTGTTTTTCTTTTTAAAAATATGCATACTCTTCAACAGAAATCAGTGGAGTTGAGAACCCTCTCCAAAACATAGAACCATTGAGCATAAAAAGAACAGGTTCTACAGTATTTTATTATATATCCCAGATAGTCCTTGAAAAGGAATAGCCAACAAATAATAGATAGACAACAAAGCTGACTGAACCTTAGAGAAGATACATAAATTGCTGTCTACTACTCCTGTCCCACATTTTAAAGCTGCTCAGTCTCATAGATAAGTAGGTCAGGATAGAATTCACTTTGTAGGAACCTATTTTCTTGCTCCCCACTCCCAAAGGTGAAACTATGCCACTGTACCACAATGTAAAAATTATTTCAATGTGTAATGGTAATCTTAATCCTATGTTTATGTGTTTTAACCTATGTGATTAATTGGTTTCATGTATTTAGTTATATCTTGTATTTTAATCTGTGTTGTACCTTGCTTTGAACCTTGGGGAGAGGTGGGTAAGAAACAGAAATGAAGTTGTTGTTGTTGTAATTTTATACCATTGTACCACAACTACTAGGCAACGTCCTACTTTCATCTGCTCATTGCAGTTTGATTTGCATGAATATGATCTGGAAAAACAGAAATCACTTCCAGCTGTAATAACAATAGCAAATACATTTCTATACCACTTATCAATGCACTTAAGCACTCCCTAAGTGGTTTACAATGTAAGCTAATTGCCCCCAACAATGCTGGAGGTCATTTTAGTGACCTACGGAAGGATGCCAGGCTGATTCAATCCTGAGCCCCTGGCTGGTATTGAACCTTGACATCTGTGAGTGAGTGGCTGCAGTATGGACATCTAGCCACTTTACCACCAACTCTCCTGGACTATATTTTCCAGGATTCCCCAGTGCACATGGCCACAAGCCATGTGAACAGGAGGATTCGGGCAATTGTAGTTCTCAAAAGTAATGCTTCCTAATGTTAGGTAAAGGGCTTATGTTTTTTCCACTTGGGAAAGGATTAAATAGCAAATGTAAGGGAGAAAAGAAGTCTTGACTGAGAGCATGAAAGTCAGTGCCTTTCAGAGTAGACAACAACATTGGAATACAATGGCACAGGAGACGTGTGGCCAATGGACTCAGTGTAGCCACAGTGTTTCTGAGGCCCACACCCAAATTTGGAAAAAATGTAAAAAGTCCTCAATGCCTTCTCAAAGCTCCCTATGAATATGAGTGTAATTTTATCAACTTTATTTTATTTATATTCCACCTTTTGCCATTTTGCCATTAGGTCAAAGTGATATGTTTTTTTAACATTCCAGATTACATTCTGGGTGAATCGTTGGGTCTGCAAGACCCAAAGAAACTAGGTAGTGGAGAACATGGCAAAATCCTGCCCCAATTTTGGAGCCAAAAACATTACAGGGAAAGAAAATAGATTTTTAAAAAATTGTATGTGCCAATGGTGTGTGCAGGTTACTCCATGGAGAGCCAATGCTGTACCCTACCTTGGCAGTTGCCTACCTTTGGGTAGGCTGAGTGGATCCTGGAGGTCTGCCTGGGATTGAACTCATAACCCTGTGGCTATGAATGGCTGCAGTACTGGCATTTAACCACTGCACCACCAGGGCTCCATTGCGCCACCAGAGCTCCTTTTACAACAACAGTGAAAAAAATCACATGGAGATACAAAACTTACTTGCAAATGTTCCAAAAATTCTTTTAAATTTGTGTTAAATCAGTGTAGTTATTCACAGTGGCATCACCATGCTTGGCAACACCCAATGTGTGTGTGTGTGGCAGCTGCTGAAGGCTGGTGGTGGCAGCTGTGGCCTGCACCCTCTCCCCGATGGTCACCCCTTCTGGCTTCGTTGTTGGCCCAGTTCCCTCCCTGAGGAGAGAGCTGGGACTGCAGTGAAGCCCTCAGCTGCAGTGGCACGATGACCCAGCGTGTCACCCCACCTGTGGAGTGTCATTTGATGCTGTCCTCACCTTCCCCCGCACCCTTTTAGTGACACCACTAGTTATACACATTATTTATCAGAAAAATTTCCTTTGCTTCCCTTTGTTTCTATGATATATGCCTGGTATGTGTGGGGGAGCTACTGATGGGGGCAGTGGCAGCAGGGAAGGAATGAAATATATGCATGAATCTCTCCACTTTTGCTCAACTTTCATATTTTGCATTCTAGAAGCAAACCAGAAACCTCTGCCACCCTCCCAAAAGATGGTTCTCACAGAACATCCCTCAGGGAGAAAAAGCAGCACCTCACCTCCAAGAAACTAGGTAAGAGAAAGGGGGAGGGAGGATCAACCAAAACCAAAGATGCTCCTTTTCATACCTCAGCAAGCAGTGCATACCTGATAAAAATTGAAAGAGGGAAGCTCAGCCAGCACAATCACACTCATACATTTTATTTGGTACAGTATAAGCTTCCCTGCACTCTAGCCCACTTGCAACTGATGAATAAAGATTGGAGTTCACAAAAGCTTGTGCCATGTCACCATGCAAAAGGGGCATGCATGTGCACATGAGTGGGTCTTGATCCCTTGTAAATATGCCTCTGGCTAAAATCCCAAATCCAATAGGCAATAATCCCCCATATAAATCAATGGGTCTCTACTGTGGAAAAAACATGGCACAGCATTGGATTTGGAGTTAATCCTGATGAGTAGGTCTTTAATCCTCCCATTTCGAAGTTTTGCAGGCAGAGCCAGAATGAGTTTTGCATTTTGCTCCCATACTCCTACTCTCGCACAGTTCACATCCCCCCCAATAAATCCACCCCTGTCCTGTTCTGTCCACTTCCACCTCCTCCATCCCATCTTCTTCCCCTTGGAATGATTTCAGAAGAGGCAAAGATCCAGTATGTCCAAAGGGATGTCTATGAAGGAAAGCAGGGATAAAACAGGAAGAAGGGAGGGAAGTAAATGAGCAAAGGGGTTATGTGGCAAAGTACTAGGATGATGGTTTCATCATATGGATGGCTGTGTGTGCACATGTCCCCTACAGCCAAAAGAAGACAACCAGAAAATGTGGGTGAAAATGGGCCTGGGAGAATGACGGGAGGCAGAACTTTGCTAATGAGCCCAGAATGTCACCAACATGGGAGGGGAACAAAAGCCATTTGAATCTGTGATACAGCGAAGCACATGCCACAAAGAAGTGAGTCAAGTCAGGACAAATTTACATTGACCTCTTTTATAGAGTTTAAGAAAACCTTCTGCAGACACAGTGAGCAGGGTTACCCATTACTTCAGATGTGTGTGTGCATTATGTGAATAGAGAATATAAATGTATGTTTTCAGTCACAGATGAAGTGACATTCACCCCATCTGGATTCGTGCGCTCCTGCATTCTCTTGGATAGCTCTGTGATTTTGGCAAACTGAATGTGGTCAAATGACTGGACAATCACAGGCTTCTTTGAAAATCCTGCTATCTTTCTCCAGTTCAGAAAAAAGGCCTTGTAAAATGTAATAGTGACAAAATATTTTAGAGATCAGAATAACAATGACAACAACACTTGACAAAAAATCCAACTGAATATGAAAATTCTACTGGATTTTGATTACATGTCATTTGGCACTTAGACATCTGAGATTATAAGAAAGAAAGAAAGAAAGAAAGAAAGAAAGAAAGAAAAGAGGTCAATTGTTCAAAATAGCACCAATAGGTTGCTAATTCTTTTGCCAGCAGGGAAGCTATTTTTGGAAACATAAATACACAAAGAAATTGAAAAATCATTAAAATAATCTCCTGAAGCGATGTTACTGCTCCTGGAAGCGGAAATTGCAGTTAATGAAAAGGTATATTAAGAAAATGCAGAAAGGGTTCCTCTTCGTGATATTACTTTAGTACTTCAAGCGTGATGGTAATACTGATATTTCTTGTCATTCTGTATTCCTGTTTAACCAGCTACAAAGGTAACAATTGGGAAGGGTCACAGCTAAGTACTGGAGTTCATTCTTTGCATGTAACAATTCCAATTGCTGCCATCTCAAAGAAGGGCTGATACTTTGGACAGCTGTTGCCAGCCAATGTAAAACAGGCAGCACTGACTGCATCTACACTGCAGAATGAATTTAGTTTGACACTGTTTTAACCTCCATGGATCAATGCTATGGAATTATGGGACTTTTAGTTTTATGAGATATTTAGCCTTCTCTGTTAGAGCATTCTGGTACCACAACAAACTACAAATTCCAGGACTCCACAGCATGGAGTTATAACAGTTAAAGCAGTATCAAACTGTGTTATTTCTGCAGTGTGGAAACAGCCACTGTGTATATTGAAAACATTTGTATGCTACCTCACAATATAACATTCTCTGGGTAGGTTACAAAATAAAAAACAAGACCACAAAATTGCAAGTAGTATAAATCTAACAACAAGCAAAACTCATAGCAACCCTAAAATTTAAATACAGGTTTTACAATTGAGAGGCCCAGGCTACATGAATTATTTAACAGATCTGGGTGTATAGAAATGTCTTGACCTGCCACCAAAAAAGTGGACAAGGGATCTTCATGTGAAATCTCTTCTAATCCAGGATTGGAAAGTTATCTAGTTCTTCATTCCTCACAAAAACAGGGGAACCATATCTATCTTTTCTATTTTAAAGGGGAACATATTTTAAAAAGTTATTTGCAAAAATGCATTTAACTTAACATTTATTACATATTTCAGATGAATTCAGAATGCATTTTAACACCCCTGTGCAAATTTAGGTTTATGGATTATAGGTTTAGATTTGGATATCTGGACAACAAGTGGGTGTCAATCTTGCTAGTTATACTCTTGGCCACTTTTTATGAGAACAGAAGGCAATAGTACATGATCAGTACACACTGCAGAATTAAAACAATTTTTTAATTAACAGATCCGCACAGCTTGAGTTCCTGAATTTCTTTTCATAACATTGCAACCAAATGTTAATTGAATTTCTGGATTACCGATAAGATTTAAGTTTCCCAAAATCAGCATAGCACAACCATGGAAACAGTGATTTTGCAATAAAGAGAATTAATCACATGCATGCATCAGATCAGAGCATGTTTCTCTGTGTTAATTAAAGTACAGAACACCAGTCAATAGAATACGAGTCAAGCTACAATCCAATCTATTTCCCAGCTGGTAAGACATACTGGAGTGTTTACTGTCTCAGGAACTGCCTGCTGTTGCTAAATAAATTTTAAATTATACATCCCTCTAGAAGTAAAACGATAATGTACAGTCTAAAGGAGCAGGTTTATGGATTGCAATTGATATTACCAGCAGTGGCTTTCAAATACAAAACTAATACTTTAATTAGAATGAAGCCATAAAGCATCTGCATTATTCTCACAGTTGTAGCCAAGGGGAGAAAAGCTGAAATAAATCAAAACGACCTACCCTAGAGTAGTCAAATCCATGCTTTTCCTTCACTCCATTTCTACAGAGTGTGTAGTTGTAAAAGCGAGAGTTCTTCAATAAGCCAACCCATTCTTTCCAGCCAGGAGGCACATAGGAACCATTATATTCATTCAGGTATTTTCCAAAGAAAGCTGGAGGGAAAGTGGCAGAAAAGAGATTGTGAGGAGTCAGTGATAATAAATTTTCTGCTAGATAGTCATGGTATGGAAGTCCTTCATTTTCACTTTTTGCACAAAATGCCCATATTCCCCCTCTCCACAGAAGTTTTATATAACCATCATACACAAAAGGTGATTTAATATTTACATAGTGTTCAAAGTACCTTAAGCATAATACAAAATATATAATTAGTACAGATCCTGTTCAGCAAATTCATAACATAGGTTGTAAACATCCAGTGATTACCAGTGATATCAAAGGATAACCTTCAAACAATAAGGAAGAGAACTCTACAACAAGGATACAGAACAAGTGGCTGTTATTTGTTTGTAACTCCCATCAACCTTAATCAGCAAAGGCAAAGGTCAAGGAAACTGGGAAATGCAATCCAACAAACAGCATTTGGTCAGTAATCTGAGAAGTCATATGTTCCACATCCTTGCTCCATGTAAGTAAATCAGTATTTGGTCCCTTTCTGGTGACGACTGCAGTCTATGCAATATTATTGCTTCCATTTCAAAACTGTAAACTTCCATTTTAGAAGCCAATAAGCAACTCTTCCTAAGAAACAGTCATGCAAATTGCATTAATTTCACTGTGACACCATTTTTCTCACCATGCCCTCTGAGAATGTGAGTTACATGCTCTATCTAAGCAGAAACAGGTTTTGTTATTTGGCAGGGATGGCTTTACTTGTCTTTCACCTTTGATGTTGCCTAGCTCTGACTGGCTTAGGGCACTGGAGCCATGCTAGTATGTATTTTTACAAAATTCAATATTTATGCTTAAAAAGAGGTGGGACAAAAGTCACTCCTCTTTTTTGTGCATCTACATTTTAGATTCTGCATAGTAAAGTGCTTTTAAATTTCTTGAGTATAAATCCAATTGTTCATCCTAAATACAGCAGACCACCGAATTAATGAGAGCTTGGTTTGTCGACACTTATGTAAAATCCATTCATTCAGTGGACCTACCCTAGTTCAGATTAACAACTGGATTTAATTTTTGTGTTCGCACAGGGTCACAAGCTTTTGGGTGACTGTAGCAGCTATCAGTTCTGATAGCTGCTACAGCAACCTTCAAGCACTTCCTTGCAGTCATCTCGCAGTATTGCTGCAGCTGTACATGTTCACTATCTGGCAGAATTCAATTTCTTCCAGTGGTAAACAGAATAAGAAAATCAGAGACTAAACAAAGAAAAAGAATTAATCTAATAGACACATACACTGAAAATTCACACATGGTTTTAAGTCACTTTGCAAAGGTGGACACAGATATTTTATTATCTATGCAACAACTGACTTCCATGTTCATGCAACATCAGGAATGTGCTAACAAATCCGAAGCCCTGCACAGGCCAAATAAATTGGCTTCTCCTGTCCTCTCAGCAGGGAGACTGGATAACACAGGGCTGAATCCTAGAGTCTAGCATGAATAGGTTGGACGATGTCCGGCCCATTCAGCACAAAACCCAGGGTATACCTCTCTTACCACTGATTTTAAACAGTTCCCAGTTGCTTCAGGTCTTCCCAGAAGATCTGGAGACTGCCATTCTGATGCCAGGCAGCCAGGGATTGCTTTGCTTTGAGGTACCTCAGGTAACAAGCTGCCTAGCCAAGTGATTGAGGCTGAGCACCTTGTTCTGACCTTACAAGAGCCTCCCCTCCCTCCTTCCAACTCTCATCTGCTGGCCTTAGAGGGAGTGAAAGGACAGGCCCAACACCATCGGGCCTGAAGAGGAAGAGCCCTCCCCTCCCTCCTTCCAACTGTCATCTTCTGGCCTGGGAAGGAGTGAAAGGGCAGGCCCAACACCATCGGGCCTAAAGAGGAAGAACCCTCCCCTCCCTCCTTCCAACTGTCATCTTCTGGCCTTAGAGGGAGTGAAAGGACAGGCCCAATGCCATCAGGCCGGAACAGGAAGAGCCCTCCCCTCCCTCCTTCCAACTGTCATCTTCTGGCCTGGGAAGGAATGAAAGGACAGGCCCAATGCCATCGGGCCCAGCCTCGATTAAGAAAAAGAGCCCTCCCTCCAGTCCATCTGCCTTGGTCCAGGCCTCAGAGGGAGAGAAGAACTGCTGGACCTGATCCCCTCCCTCCCTCACCATTCCCTTCTCCTTTTGTGTCGTGTCTTTTTAGATTGTAAGCCTGAGGGCAGGGAACCATCTATTATCCCCTATGTTGTAAGCCGCCAGGGTTCCCAGTGATTGGGCAGCATATAAATAAATCCTATTATTATTATTATTATTATTATTATTACTACTACTACTACAAGTGAGCGAGGCTCTGGGGCCTGGGCTGCCCCCAGTATAATCTGACCAGTGCAGATAGGACTCTAGAGAGGGGGAATGTGGGCATCACTCTGATGACTAAAATCACACCGTCTGTGCTCTACATTAGATCAGTTGTCTCACTTAGACCAAAATAAGAGAATTGAACGAAGTAAAAATCCAAACCATTACAAAATCATTTTACACACACAGAGTCAACAAAGGATCGGAATAAAAACACTTCTTCAGATTACTTTGCTTTCTCAGTTACTTCCAATATTTAGAAAGATAAATACAATCCAAAATACTGTGTGGGTAACTGAACAGCGGAATAGATTTCTTGTCCAGGCCTTAAGAGTCTAGGCTAGGGATAATGGAATGAAATATTGATTCTTGGCCACAGTGACATACACAGCCATCCAAAGGTTTTTGTTTTTTTGCCTTGTCATTATATTACACTGAAGTACAGCTTAGTTCCTGCGACTGTTATTAACCCTTTCCCATGTCAAAAACTATGCCCAGTACTTCCAATCAGTACCCCCAAAGTGTGCAGATGCAAGCTCATAGTACAGGTGAGCATAGCTTCTCCTTCTGGTAAAATAAATAGAATCTCAGAAAGTGGTTTAGCCAAAGTCCACAGGATTTTCTTATTCTTTTTTTTTAAATATCATGCCAATGTGTGTGTGGGGTGCTTTTCATTTTTTTTTTCATTTTCAAAAAACAAATAAATGTGTCCCTGGTGACGTTCAATACCTTCTTCAACCTTTTTCGTCTTTTTAAAAGATTAATCATGTGAAATAATATCAGCACTGCACAGAAGTCCACTGATGTAGTTGCTTATCTGGTGTTGACAAGCCCTCCCCCATCCATTTCTAGAACCTAGGGAACATCATGCTAGAACATGAAGAGGTCTCAATGCTTTCTAAGCCTCTCCAAAGTTCAACATGACAAGGACAAGGCCTATTTGCACAATCAGTTTGATGCTATGGGAGTTCATTAGGGACAATGTATCTGGGTTGTACTTGGTGCCAGAAGAATGTCTCCAAAATAGGTTAGCTTCTATCCAGAAGAAGAGGAGTAGGAGTAGGAGGTGGCGGTAGCAGTAGTTGTTGTCATAGTGGTGGCAGCAGTAGTGGAAGAGAAGGAAGTAATAAAAGAGGGCAAGAGGGGACACAGATGTACCTAAAATCTATTTACTGTATATACTCATGTATAAGTCTAGAAATTTTAGTAAAAAATTGACCCCAAACACCTGAGTCAACTTATCCATGGGTCAATGTAAGTACTGCACTTTAACTTTTATTAAAAAATAGGAACCATCCCCTGGTGAAAGGCAAGAATGTAATCTCTCCTGAAAGCACTGACCCTCCTCTACTCTCTTATCCATCCTTTAGTGTGAGCAGAAACAGTTATGCCTGCTAGAATTTTATAAATACTTTGGCATTGTTTTCTTTTGCTTCATCCTGTAGAATAGATCCTTTGTTACATGCACCTATGTCTTACCCTCGACTTATCCATGGATCATATCAAAATCCATAATCGACTTATACATGAGGTCGACTTATAGTCGAGTATATATGGTACATTAATTCATGAGTACAGCACAAATTGAGAGCCAGCATGGTGTAGTGGTTTGAACATAGGACTAGGACTCTGGAAATCGGGGTGCAGGTACCCACTCAGCCATGGAAACCCTTTAATGAGTCATGCCCTCTCAACCCCCGAAAACTCCTTAGGGTTGCCATAAGTCAGAAACTACAGACAGCACAAATTAGGAGATAGTTATTACAACTGAAGAAAAAGGCAGTACAGATCACTGTGGCAAGGAACACTGTGACCAAGTAATGTGTGTGCCTCCACAGTCTGCTGTTGATGGGCAGCTTCAAGACTTCTTCCTTCTTACAGTTCTTTAAACAGGACTTGGAACTGGACAACTCTTTCATATCAAGGACACTTTCAAGTAGAGTAGGGTCTTTTATGCACTGTGGTTGCATCAGCACTGCAGAAATAATGCCATCTGACACAGCTCTAACTGCTATGGCTAAATATTATGGAATTCTGGGATTTGTAGTTTTGTGAGATATTTAACTTTCTTTGTCAGCAAGCTCTGGTGCTACAACAAACTATAAATCCCAGGATTCCACAGAAGGGTGCCATGGCAGTTACACACTGTGAAACTGCTTCTTCTGCAGTGCAAATGCAGATGCAGCCTAAGACAAATGGTTATGTTATTGTGTAGTTCACTGTGATGACATGGGGCAACACAACCACATACCTTCCACAGTAGAAATTTTGCCTGTCTACCAAGACCAACCTAAAATCTGTAGCTCTCTGGTTCTGGAAATTCATTCCACAGAGTTTACATCTCCTCACACTATTTTGAACGTTTCTTTCCTTTTGCGATACTTCATATTAATGACTGATGTATTACCTCGCTCTAGTGTACCAGCAGGAGAAATTCTTTTGTATGTGTGTGTGTGTACTCCGATATGTAAATATAACCAAGTCTATGGTGTGCAATAAAAAATGCAGAATATGTTTTAGTGAACAAATCTTTATGTAAAGGGATTTTTTGTCCACCCAGAGTTTGCAAAATTTACAGTGCCCCTCTTAAACATTAGGATTATTTTTAAAATCACTTTGACCATAAAAAATGGGAAAAAGTGAAATGACAAGACTGCTTGGAAAGGCACCAGCTTATGTTATGTAAAAAAAACCCTCTAAAAACAGAATCTATTTTGTTCCATTTAGCAGTAAACTTGGAAGAAGCACTAAGAAAAACACTGGCTCATAAATAAATAGACAAAGAAACAGTATAGTTGTAATGAACCTAATTAAGGGGAACTTCCCACCCATTAAGTCTGACTGGTTCTAACCACAAACATTCAGCTCTCCCAGAAGCTGTTTTCAGACAGAAGGAACTGTAAGATTCTAAAGGGTCATTTCAAAGTAGTTTCAAAGTAGAGAAACCTTGGCAAGAAAAACAGAAAATCCACGCTTCTAGAAGTTTTTCTTGATACGTCCCTCTGAGGAATGTTGTAACAGGGGTATGAAAACCTAATGCTCTTCCCAGTTTTCTCAAGTTTGTCTTTCTTTCTGTAAACTGAAGTTATTGGCTGATTATGGGATCCATGAGATGATCATTCATAAAGTGTTTCATTCCAGTTTCAGTACACAAAAGTCAGAAAGGAATTTTCACATAAAGGCAACAGGGAAAATCAATCCTGAAGAACAGAGCAGAATGCAAAAAGAAATTGGCCAGGATCTATTAATCAAGGGAAGTTGTTCCTGTTGAGAAATGAAGAAGTCTACAGCAGCCAATGGGCAAACAGGGAAGACAGAGCCAAGTGCATAGTTTGAATTGCTTGGGTTAGTTTCCAGAACCCACGGTCCTCAGACTGGAAACAGCAGTAGACGAAGTTCACTGAGAAAAGTTTGTGTGCTTAAACAGAGGTTTGACCTTCAAGTCTGGCCTGGAAACCATGCCTTATGAGGAAAGATTTAGGGAGCTGGGTATGTTTGGCATGGAAAAGAAATGGTTAAGAGGTGATAAGATAGCCCTGTTTAATTACGAGTCATTCAACAAGTACTTAGCCTCACCGCCCGATGGCGCTGCTGTTACAAAAGAGTTTTACCATTGTGCAGTACATTCTTTTAGAAGCCTACTGTCAAAGTTTCAGTCAATTCCCTTCATTTGTTTTGTTTTGATAGCCTTTGGAAGCGAGCGTGTTGGTCGGTTTTACAAAAATGGAAAAAGAACAGTATCATTCGGTGATTCGATTCTTGTTTTTGGAAGGGAAAACGCGCAGCGAAATCAAAGAGCGCTTGGATGCTGTGTACGGTGACTCTTCTCCTTCGATGGCGACCATCAAGAATTGGTTCAACAAGTTTGTTCGTGGCCGCACACTGGCTTTTGATGAGCCACGCCCAGGTGCCTGTTCTATCAGCCAGAAAGGTGATGGCCACCGTTTTCTAGGTTTCGCAAGGTGTGATCTTCATCGATTACCTCGAGAAGGGTAAAACAGTCACGGAGCTCTACTATGGCGACTTATTGGGCCGTTTCGATGCTGAATTGAAGAAAAAACGGCCCCGTTTGGCAAAGAAAAAGTGCTGTTCCACCACGACAATGCGCCAGCTCACACCTCTGTGGACGCCATGGCCAAATTGGTCGAATTGGGCTACGAATTGCTGCCCCATCCACCGTATTCTCCAGATTTGGCCCCCTGTGACTTCTTTTTGTTTCCAAACCTGAAAAAGTCACTCGCCGGGAAAAGATTTGGGTCGAATGAGGTCATCGCTGCCACGGAGGCCTATTTTGCAGACCTCAGGAAAATGTATTTTTTGGATGGGTTGAAAAAGTTGGAGCATCGCTGGGCCAAGTGTATTGAGTTAAAAGGAGACTATGTTGAAAAATAAATTGCCACTTTTCCAAAATTTTCGTTTTTCTTTTGTAGGCTAAGTATTTATTTAATGACCCTCGTATTTGAAGGGGTGTCACATTGTGGATAGAGCAAGCTTGTTTTCGGCTGCTCCAGAGACTAGAACACAGAACAATGGATGCAAGCTACAAGAAAAGAGATTTCACCATAACATTAGGAGGAACTTCCTGACATTAAGAGCTGTTCAACAGTGGAACACACTTCCTTGGAGTGTAGTGGAGTCTTCTTCTTTGGAGGTCTTTAAGCAGAGGCTGGATGGCCATCTGTGGGGGATGCTTTGATTGTGATTTCCTGCATGGCAGGGGGGTTGAACTGGATGGCCCTTGTGGTCTCTTCCAACTCTATGATTCCTTAAATTTTAATAATAATAATATTAATTTGTATCCCGCCTCTCCCTTTATTGGATCACTGTAATTACTTGCCATGTAGCTACATTTTTGTATAAAGAGACTGAACAAGCTTGTCATGTTGACACAATCAGGGAGATGGATAAGGGAGGGAACAAGGAAAGAGGTACATTTACTGACATTCATTTAACAATACCAACCCATATATTTTAAATTTCAAATTTTTAATTTTCACTTTTTTAAAAAAGGAAGAGGAGGGGGGGAATGAAAATTGGCAACAGAAATAATTGCATCCCATGCTTTTACTAACAGCGATAATACAATGTGAAGTTGAAGGTTTTCACCATCAGAATCCATAGTGATTTGTACAGTTTTTTGGGCTGTGTGGCTGTGATCTGGAGGAGTTTATATCTGACATTTCGCCAGTATCTGTGGTTGGCATCTTCAGAGAATGCTGGTATGGGAGTGACTGGGGGATACACACACATACTGTGTGATCCTTGGTTCAGAGGAAGTGATTTACATGTGCTGGTCTGCTGTTGACTGGGAAGGCCTCAGGGTGTCTATTTAATTAGTGATCCATTGTCTGCTGGGAAACCCCCTTCACCCTGGGTGGTTTTCATTTGCACTTGCTGGGTTTTGGTTTTGGTGTTTTTCAGGACTGGTAGCCAAACTTTGTTTATTTTAAGGGTTTCTCCTTTCTTGTTGAAGTTGTCGAGGTGTTTGTGGATTTCAGTGGCTTCCCTGTGCATTCTGGCCTGATAGCTGTTAGCATGGTCCAGAATGTCAGTGCTTTCAAATAGTATTTTATGCCCAGGATGGTTTATAATATGTTCTGCTACTGCTGATTTTTCTGGCTGACCCAGTCTACAGTGTCTCTTGTGTTCCTAGATTCATGTTTGGATGCTGCATTGGGTTGTCCCTATGTAGACTTGTCCACAGCTCTACGGTATGCAGTAAACTGCTGCAGTGATAATGCACTTTTGAGGAGGCTTTACACCAGCTATACAACACGCTACTTTTAAAATATGATTTTCCAAACTGTAGGAAGAGCTTAAAAAATACACAACTGGTGGAAAGATCCATTCCCTTTCCAGCTACTGGGAAGATTTCAGCTAACCTCAGAGAGAAACTGAAATACCAAGAGGGTTGGCACATAATATGGTTAACATCCTTGCTAACCAAAAGATACTGATATTTCAACCTGCAAGTCCTGTCTCCATTGATGTCTGATGTTTCTGAGGAAATGTAGACTCAAGGTCTGAACACCTACTTGTTCAAATGAACTTTTAATACTTTTAATACTCTGCTGCACTTAAAAGATTTTCTGCTTTTAAAAAGGTTTTTTTTACTCTAAAGTCACCATTTTATAATTCTACACGAGGTCTTACAAGTTATTTTTGTATTTTGTAAGCCACAGAAAAATGGAATATAAATATCTGTTGCCTACTTGTGTGAGTTTCACATGTGTTCATCTATAACACCATTATTTCTTCATTCTCCATTCATCAGAAATTTTGAAAACTACATAAAATTTTCACTCTAGTGTACTGAATATTTAAATGTATTTTTGTATGCATTTTCCCATAAAATACAATTTTAATATACACATCCAATGATTTTTTATGTTTTAACATTAAATATATTTTATATTCATCTGGGTATTGCTTTTTTGAGCCAAGAACAGAATTGTAATATTCAGTGAAAGTGCAAAAACTCCTCCTCCTTACAGATCACTGACTCCACAACTGTGTTTTGTAAACAACATACAAAGTCTGGCAAAGGGATCATATTATTACATGTAAAGTACAATTATTTACTAATAATTTTATGCAGTTTTCCCTCCATAATGTCATGGTAAATGGTTCCCCTTCCCATTTTTATTTTTACAGTAACCCAGTAAGGAAGGATAGGCTAAGAGGAAATCGCTCTGAAGTGAGCCTTATGACCAGGTGGGAATTTCAACTTGGGAAGACTACAACATGCAGGGTGGCTCTTTTATTAGAATGTAAAACAGCAGTTCTGAATGCTAATGACAGAAAATGAGCAAAACTGAAAATGCAGCAAATGCCACACGTACCATAATTGGAGTATACTCTGGCTTTTATGAATTGCTCATACTTGCTTACAGGAATGTATATTACCCTTTTGAAAAGACATTCATTCAATAATCTGATATGGCTTTTCATTTTTGTAAGCAATGTGGCTTCCCGAAGATCAAAATCAAACAGTGTGTAGAAAGCCTTTTGACAAATGTGCAAATACTCTGCTTATGTCTCTGCTGTTTTGAAGGTTTCGTTATGTGAATTCCCTGCTTTCCATTTTTTAAGTAAATACCAAATGAAGGATCACTTCTGCTTGCCTGAAATGATAGATCAATATGAGAAAGCAATATTCTTTAAATGCAGGTGCTGTGTGTGTGTGGCTTTTAGATAATTTAAAAATACACTAAACAGAGATATATTGGGGGGGGGGGTTAAAAGGAGGTAGAAAAATAAGACAGACATATAATGGTTTGTGGTATAGCACAAGGGAGCATTAAATGTTTGTACTGATTTTTTGGCTATGGATACATTCAGTTTGGAATGTGAAGGGGCGGGAGGGAAAGTCCAAATAATCTCATTGTGACTATCTGTTATTTCTATTGTGCAATCAATGCCCCTGTACTTTACAGGACAAAAGACCCAGGCTTCTGCTTTGAGGACTTTACAGATTATGCTTTCACAGAGTGAAGTGAGATGGGAGGAAGCAACAGCACAGGCGTATATGTGAACAAGCACAGTTACACATGGAATAGTTCCATAGCATGCTCTGAAAGGCACACCACAAGATCTGCAGTGTAGAAATTAAGTAGCTCTGGATCAGTTCAGTACCTACCCAGATGAGAAAAAAGATACAAATGTAATTATAGTAACCCCAAATAATCTTGTTCAGACATCATTCTGTAAATGGATAGGGTGTGGGCCTAAAACCAGAGTTTGACTCACTGGACCCCATTAATTTCATATGATACTCTTAGGCAAGGAATACTCAGATGTAGTTTTGCCAGTTCCTTCCTTAAAAAGGTCACCACCTTTCAGGTTAATCAAATTCACAGGACTACAGGAGCAATGAATTAACCCAAGCAATGAAAGAATTGCCCTCGAAATAAGAATTCTTCCCTGCACTGATAATTTTTCCTTCCCTCCCCAAATTTCTAGCACTGCATCGAGTGGAACACTGAAAATTGTTCACACCTAGAACATTTCTATTTTTTGTCTTTACATTTCCTTGGGAACTGTTCTTTCAATGCCTAAAGCTGTATTTCTAAATGCACAACTAATGATATAAGTTAATGCAATGCTAGAAATTTGGGGATAGAAATAAAAATTGTTGGAGGCCAGAATTCTTATTTGGGAGGATGATGTTGTCATTTTGCACACACACCCAAGTAGCTGTTCCCAGCTCATATTCTAATTTCCCTAACAGCAACACCTACTGATATAAAACAGAGTATGGAAATCCACAGGGTAATGGTATAAGCATTTGGCACACGTTGTACTGGATATTCCTGGGAAAATTCAGCATGGACTTAAATCTAATATTTAATATACAGGTTAATTCTACTAAGGGCATGCACAAAAGGCATTTCAGAAGAAGTGATCTTTGGATAAATAGAAAGATGGTTCCACATAGGTGTTCTTTGAGGAAATTCAAGCATCAGAAGCAGCAAGGGAGAATACTCAGGTAGGTAAATGATCTCTGCTAATTTCTTTGGTGTCTGCTTCCCTTAAAACATTTGACAATTGAAAAATCCAGGAGTGCAGATGTCCTAAATACTTGCTGATTAAATTCAGCATAAAACTTCATAATCCCAATATCAAAATGACTTTACTATCTCATGTAAAAAAAAACACCCCCAGACTTTAATTCAGGGCGTTGCATCCATGACACATCTCTTCTGGCTGGCCTATCCAGTAAATTTTAAATCATGACTTTTTAATTTGTATATTAACTCTTATGAATGTATTTTAATGGTTTTGTATAGTATTGTAGTTTAACAGTGAATTTATGTGTTTTTAATTGTATTTTGTATTTTAACAAGCCGTACCCCTGCCTCAAGCCTTGAGCAGAAATGGGGAAAAAACAGAGACAACAACAATAAACAACAACATATTGAGGCATGTAAGGTAGAAACTGTGCAAAATCTATCAAAACTGATCATTTGTGGTATACAAAGATGCTAAGAACTCTTGTCCTGGATGCAAAAAGATGCCATGAGATATTGAGACAACCCACCAAAAATTATCAACTACCACAAGATTTTTCATATTTATGGCCTTTTTTTAAAAAACTGTTTTTGTTCAAATAGATTTTTTTTTGTGTGTGAACCATTTCTTTTTGAGCACATGGAGGCTATTAAAACCTACTATTGATATTTTCCAGTGGGACAAGCTTGGCTAGTTCCATTCAACAGTTTTGTATAGGTCAAACAATTTATCGTAACACACTAGACAAAAGTCCAGGCTTTATTAAGCACTTTACTGTTAGAGATAAGGCAAGATGATATATTATTTCCCTATTCTTGGTGGTGGTTTCTCATTACACAGCATTATTGATTTCCTTTTATCTGAGTTTCTGGAAATTTGTTTTATTAGCATGTCATAGAGGGGTTCATCAATTTATTCCTATGCATTTTAATTTTTAATTACATCTTTAGTCCATTCTTTTGGCCAAAAATGTACTGAGCAGTGCCCACAAAATCTAAAGTAAAACAGTAAAAAAAAAAAAAAAAAGGGGGGGGGGGAGAGAAATAACAAATAAGAAAACAGTCAAATCAATACAGTGAATGAATTTTTATCTATGTCTGAATAAAGATATGCAGATGAAACCATACCACTAGCAGAAAGCATCATAGACTTGGAACAATTACTAAGGAAGGTAAAAGAACAAAGTGCAAAGGCAGGCTTACTTTGGAACATAAAGAAAACAAAAATGACGGCCACAGCGGATCTACATAAATTCAACCTAGATAATGAAAAAATCAAAATAGTTAAAAGATTTCCTATTCCTTGGATCAACCATGTATGGATGTGAGAGCTGAACAGTGAAGATAGCAGGCAGAAGGAAAATTAATTCATTCGAGATGTAGTGCTGCAGAAGAGTGCTGAGGATCATGGACAGCCAAAATGACAAACAAATAAATCCTAGAAGAGATCAAGCCTGAACTCTCCCTGGAAGCCAAGACAACAAACAACAACTGATCAACTTTTCTGAAAGCCAAACATATGTGGGACAATTGTTCAATCTGGAGTGAGCACATCCCACAATTTAGGAGTGGCACCGGAAAAAGTTATTTCCTGGTAAATTTGTCTTTATGGGGAATAATAACTTCAGAAGGGCCTCTCTCATGGGTCTTAACATGCATTTTCCCTCATAAAAAGACTATTAGCAGGTTCTGTTAATTATTGTAAAACACTGGAAAAAAATGAATAAATAATGATTGAAAAGAATAAAGAGTATGCCCAGGAAATGTGTGAACAGTAGTTCAGAGACAGTGAAGGATAACACCAAGGGGGAAAAATACAAAACTGCTGCACTGGCTACATAAAAAAAGAGGAACTATTCTACAGCGTCATCAGGCAGGAAAGGATGCTCACTGCCTGCCCTCCCTTGCCTGCCTGCCTTTCTGCCCTCTTCATCCCTCCCAAGGTGCCTGACGCCTCCCCAGCTGCCCCCCTCTGTCTGCTGTGCCATTGGCAGGTTCGAGGTGCTTCTGCCACCGCCAGGCAGCCACTTCCCCCAGCACATCCATCTGCGCACTACAATTCAAAAAGGATATTAACAAGCTGGAGCGTGTCCAGAGAAGGACAACCAAAACTGTGAAAGTTCTGGAAACCATGTGCTATGAAGAGAGGCTTTGGGATGTTTAGCCTGGAGAAGGTTAAGAGGTGATATGATAGCCCTGTTTAAGTATTTGAAGGGATGCCATATTGAAGATGGAGCAACTTTATTTTCTGCAGCTCCAGAGAACAGGACCCAGAGCAATGGATTCAAACTGCAGGAAAAAAGATTCCACCTCAACATTAGGAAGAACTTCCTGACAGTAAGAGCTGTTTGACAGTAGGATATGCAGCCTCAGAGTCTCCTTCTTTGGAGGTTTTTAAGTAGAGGCTGGATGGCGATCTGTCAGGGATACTTTGTGTATTCATCATGACAGGAGGTTGGACTGGATGGTCCTTGAGGTCTCTTGCAACTCTACGATTCTGTGGTCCTCAGCTGCAACCAGTTCCAAATGCCTTGTGCTTTACCACTACCATAGCCTTGGCCAAGGTTAAGAGAGCCTAAAGTAACAGAGAAGCAAAAATTGGAGGTGGCAGTGTCAGGGAGCTTCTTTGGTCTGGCAGATTCTTTCACCACCTCCTCCTCACATGCAAATGGCTTCCCAGCTCCACTGCCTCATGCTTCACCACTGCTTTGGGTTTTCTTGGCCAAGAGTCCAAGGCATCTGAGAAACACAAAAATGAGGTGACAATGGCATGTTGGTCCTTCTGCCTGGCAGCCAGACTGGAGGAGGGGCAGGGAGGGAATGTTGGCAAAAAGAGGAGGGGTCTGTGGTACCACCACCACCACCATCATCTCCTTTTTGCAGATGGTCAGCAGCTTTGTTAGACCTGAAAGGGCTGCCAGGTGGCAGGAGCACTCTATCCCCACCTGCAGTCACAGTGGGCCCGACTGGGTGTCAGCCCCTCTTGAAGTGTCATCCGCTGTGGTCTGCACCCCTTATTGACAAGCCTGCTATATGCACTGGATCCCACTTTCCCTTAGCACTCCCAGGAAAGGAGCCACATAGGTCAGCCTTCTTCACCACCTTTTAGCACAATTCTGATGCAGCACACATCATCATCATCAAGGATTTATATACTCACCTTTCTCCCACAATGGGATTCAAAACAGGTTACAATAATTTAAAAAGACAGAAGTAAATATCTTTATTAAGTGTTTTCCATTACAGCAATTTTCTGAAACTACTTAGTTATCACAGCCATTGTCATTCTAAGACTTTTGCTACAGAATAAAAACATCTTTTTCTTAACTCTTAATGTAGAACTCAGGCCTTCTTTTAACTCTGGTATAACACATACAGCGTAGGCCTAAATACCCTAAAGGCAGGAGAGCCCATTTGATCTTAGAAACTAAGCAAGGTCAGCTCTAGTTTGTACTTGGAGGGGAGACTGCCAATGAATACCAGGTGTTGTAGGCTATATTTCAGAGGAAGGAACTGGTAAAACCACCTCTGAGTATTCTTTGCCTAAGAAAATTCTACAAAATGCATGGCATTGCAGTAATTAAATAGGCAACTTGAAGATGCTCGCATGCGTGTGCGCACACACACACACACACACACAGTGCCTTCAGCATAAACTGAGAAGCCCCAGAAGAAACTGATCTGCTTTTAGTGGTTAAAACTCAGCACACCGAAATGTGACTCAGAGACTAGAGTCCCTATTCTTGGCTCTGACTTATTTTGCAATCTTAGATAATATGTTTCCGTTGTTTGCCCTTTTTCTGTTTGACTTTGAGCAATTTCCTTCCCTATACAAGCAGCTACTTATTTACAAAAAATTACAACATACTTATTCCCATATTATCTATTCTTGCAGAGCACAGTAACAACTGTTGGTGAACTTAAAATATGTGTTTTGCTGAAGAATACTTTACAGGCAAAACAGCACCACTTTGTGCGGTGGCTTTTAAGTGATTTTATTTTAAACCACATTGAGCATTCTTATGAATTCATGGCATATCAATTGGATATTAAAATGATTCTTTACACTGATTATATACATAGATGATGATGATGGAACAGACATGGTTATATTGCTCTCTGTTGATTCAAGATATGGCAAGCAATTCATGCAAATATACTATCCTGTACCCTACAAGCCTCAGATCCTTTCTGATCTTGGAAGTTAAGCAAGGTCATCTCTGGCTAGTACTTAGATGGGAGATGGCCAACAAATACTAGGTGATGTAGGCTATATTTCAGAGGAAGGAACTGGCAAAAACACCTCTGAATAGTCATTGCCTAAGAAAACCCTATGAAATTCATGAGGTCACCATAAATCGACAGCCAACACGAAGGCACACACATAATACATACATACACATGCACACACACAAAAATTTGGTGCTGAACATTGCAAAACCTCTCTACTTGTTGCTATTATACCCTCTATCTACTGCACCTCTACTGATTTTTTTTTTTGGGGGGGGGGGTTCATCTTGTTTGCTAATCTCCTTCCTGGAATACTCATGAAAGTGGACTAAAGCCACCTGTTAGTTCCAAGGACAGTAAAGTCAACACTTAATATAACTTCCATTGATTCAGTGGGTCTTAGTCTAGTTGTGGCTACCAATTAGATTTCAGCCCATGGTCCCAACACATTAGGGAGTAAAGACAGAATGCTATCACAATCCTGTATGGCCACACTTTGCTACAAAATGACATTAGTGATGGCAAATAAAGTAAACAGTAAAAAACAATGCTCCCTGCACCAGTTACACAGCAATCTTGACCAATCACATTGTGCAGTAAAAACAATGACATCATATTGCTTTGCAGTTTGTCAAATTTGGCAGACAAATAAAGACAATGCAGAATAGAAACAATGTTTCTTTCATAACAGTCACTGAGAAAGACTACACTTTTTGAAACTGCTGAAAATTGTATCAAAACTACTGCTTTCTCATCAGTCCTGCTAAGTGCACTGCTAAGTGTATTTCCATTTCAATAGGCAAATCTATAGCTCAGGTCAGGGATGGGAAACTGTGGTGGACCGGGGGAGGGGGGGTTCAATCCCCACCCCTACAAACAGGATACACTACTTTCAAAGTTTGCCATACCTCTTATTTGTATTCAAGATAGAAGCAAGAATAATGGCAAAACTTTTGAAGCAATGGTTTCTGTATGCAGAGGGAAAGGAATGGAAGAGCCAGCAACAATGAATAACAGTTCTACTAGTAAATGACTACAGTTTGCAAACAAAACTCCAAAATGCATCTCAGTGTTTCAGTATGCAAAACACACTTGAAAAACTATTTGGAATATCATTTGGACTACCATTCCCATAATCTCCGGCCAGCTTGGCTGATATGCTGTCTAGAGATTTCCTACAGTTGTAGTCTAAAAAGTCAATTTATCCACTCTCTGCATAGTGGGCAGCAAACTTAGAAGGTGGGATTTCAGTTCAGCCCCAACCAAAATAAATAGCAAGAACATGTTTCCTTTAAAATGTGCAGGAAATGAGGCATTACTAGTTCACCTCTATCTTGCCTAATCACATTTTTCACTTTAAGTGCTCTTTCCAGGAAGAAGATGCACCCAACTATGGAAAAAAAAAAAACATGGAAAATTCTTTCTGTAAATGTTTATACAAGGAACCTTTAGCAAAGTCAGTTTTTTGACACCAAGAAATCCACAGTGCAATAGGCCTTTGTTTTCTCTTCCATTCTTTTCACCAAATGCTCTTGATCCAAAGAGCTTCATTGGCCACTCTTTTATGTAGCAATGATTCAGCATGCAAGTGGCCGATCTTCCACAGACTAATCCTTCATTTAACTTGACATGTTTACATACATTGCCTTCCTGCCCAACTTCCCACAGCATGTAATAAAAGCAAAGACAAGAAACTCCCTTTAAGGGTAGGGTTGGCTGGCACATTGGAACAACTCCTCACTGTCTGTATGAAGCAGATATGCAGATGCAACAACAAAGCCTTAATATTTGGTTACCTCTTACAACACCAGTATTTTCCAGACAGTACAGTAGTCAAATTCATACAGAAAGAGCCCTGGGGAAACTTTCCACAGCCTCCAAGGGTTCAAAAACAGAGAGACAAAGAGAGTGTTCAGCCAGCTTCTCCTGTATTTAAACAATTAGATGACAGTTGACAACAAAGCCCATTCCAAGATCTGTCTTACCAGATTATGTTCAATACACAGCAGCTGCAAACTTTGTTTTCTATGACTGCAACAGTCACACACACACACACACACACACACACACACACACACACACACACTTTCTGTGTCTCTCCATCAGTCAGTCAATCAGTCCCCTCCCCATACACACAATCAGTTGAAATGCAGTTGACACATTATGATAATGTACTCCTACATATTTCAAACCATGTATCAAGAACTCAGTTCATGCAGGTTCACCTGACCACACACACATACATAATTTTTCCAGTGATGGTATGCCAGATATTTTGAAGCCACAGTTGTCATTGCTGCCTGGAAAGTAATGACACAGAGCAAATAAAAGAATAGGTTAGGATGATGATCCTTCAAAGCAGACTAAATACATCTGCAAACATCCGCTGGGGTGGGACTAGGTGGGGATGGATGGAAAGAGTTGGGAAATCTGCAAGTTAACATATGAAAGGAGAAGCACTTCCTTGCTAGTAGGATCTAGCCACAAAACTGGCCACAAAAAAAATCTACCCATGGTGATAAAAACATCTAGGAGACATGGCTAAAAACAACAGTGCATACACAAGTTCATTCAAATGTCTTTACTATTATGACCTGATGTTGAAATATGAATGTGATTTTTCAAAAATATTCAACATGGGGAAACATATGATACTCAATAAGGTAGCATGGTATACTTTGTGACTTGCACTGGGGAAACTCAGGTTGAAACCCTGAAGATCTTGTGTGTCCATAAGCCATTGACTATCTCTAAATCTGAGAATTTAGCAAAGTGACTGTAAGGATAAAACAGAATCACACCCAAGCACATTTGTCACACTAAAAGTGGTGTACAGATGTGAAAATAAAATAATAATAATAATAACATCAATAACATTGATGGCTGTTAAAATGAGATCCTGTTAGAAATTTGGTTAAGATAATAGATTGATTAGAGGACAAGACTGTACATGTTGGCTCCATCCCTACATAAGTGTTCCTGGAGCTGGGATATACAAAGGGGAACTTATGTACTTTTAGCTGAGAGTAGGTAGCTATCTCCATCCCAATCACAGAGGCTGGCTCTGTGGGGTGGGGGAGACTACCAATATACAACTCCATCTTTTAAAGACTCCACCTAAAATATGAGGGTCTGAGGACACAGCTGGCATGGCCACAGCATTTGCAGCCCTTCTGCATTCATTCTTTAAAAGCCAGAAGCATAATTTCTGCAGAGAACTCTTTTATTTTATTTACTTGCTACTGGTGATTTACTAGATAAACCTGCAAAAGCTGGCTATATAATAAAGCAACCTGCAAAACCTGTTTCCTGAAGGCAAGGGAAGGATGAGTTTGCACATGAGAAGAAACTCTACCTTCAAGTCTTCAGTCTTAATGTGTTTCATACAGGTATAATGACAAGAGTGGATCTGAGAGTGTAAAATTTTAGGGCTTTGAGGATGCCACATCAGAATCAAAGAGTTGGAAGAGGCTACCAGGGCCATCTAGTCCAATTGTGGAGCAGAAGGTTTTGCATAGGATGCAACAGAACAGTGCCCTGCACCAAGTTTAAAAAAAGACATATAGTTGTCCCTCACGATTTGTGGGGGATCTGTTCCACACACACACACACACACACACACACACACACACACACACACACACACACACACACCGTGATTCCAGAAAAATGCCAATATTGGAGTTGCCATTGGTTTCAGTGGCAGTGCGCTCCTGCGTGAGCACCTCAGGCACGCACACCATTTTGACCCTCCCCTCTTGCTCTCCAGTGAGAAGGGATGACTGTATATACATGTAAGTCACACTTAGATGTACATCAGCCATTAATAGGATTCTGCTCAAAGCCTCAGAATGCATGAGTAAAGGTAACAGTGTAATTCTCACTCATTTTTCTTTACTCTTTTAGCCAGCCTGAACCTTCGCCAGAACCTTAATATTTACAGCAGTTTTGGAATATCTACCTAGCAATAGCTTACAACACATACACTAAATGAAAAGAAGATACTGGACATATGTTAATTAATTATGAAACTGCAGTCATTAATCCATAATGGGAAATTATTAAGCAAGAACCAATTAAAAACTAGTCATATTCAACTTTTATCTTACATTTCAGATTACTTATTGAATAACTCTGCAGCTTCTAATCTTTCCTTAATTTAGAATACATTTTCTTTAACATGGCTCCATCTTATTTATTTATTTATTAAATACTTTTTTGACTTCAGTGGAGCAGGGGGTGAGAGACAACTGGAAGGCTGCTAGATTCTCATACAATCCTTGAGTGTTTTCCACAGCCTGCTATTGAGAATTCTCCCTCCCAGAATTAAGAATGGCTAACAAGAATAAAGCATGACTGATAGAACGGACAACAAAACCAATTTACCATACAGTTTTATTGAGACATAACTCTTATACTCTTGGGCAGAGACGAAATCACACACACACAAACTACCATGGAAACACTTTAGAAGGGGATTTTTTTTCTCACATGAATCTTTTCCCAGAGAAATTGGAGAACTGCATCTCTAGAGGACACAATTCTCTAAAACAAGGTTCCCCGCCTAAGGCTAGTCTTTTAAAAACTGGAAGTAGATTTGTTTTGTTTTACCAAAGAAAGTGATCTTCTGTTCATTTCTGGTTGTGTTATGAGTATCTGCAGCTTTGCCATGCTAGGCATAGCTAGCATAGTCAGTAGTGATGGAGGACAGGTCTGTCAGTGCCTATTAGCCATGACTGATAGTAGAGACAGTATAACAATTGCTAGGTAGCTGTGTAAATAAAATATAGGGCTACATAGGTCTTTGGTATGTTACAGCATGGCTATTCTTATATTTATAAGACTCAGAACATAATATTACCGCTTAGATACATACGGGTTCACCATGTCATTACTGCATATACTCATGTATAAATCTAGAAATTTTAGTTAAAAAATTGACCCCAAAAAACTGGATCGACTTATCCATGGGTCAATGTAAATACTGTACTTTAACTTTTATTTGAAAAGGAGGAACCATCTCCTGGTAAAAGGCAAGGGTATAATCTGTCCTGGAAGCACTGACCCCAGTCTATTTTCTCATCCATCCTGCCATTAGTGTAAGCACAAGTAGTTATGTCTGCTGGATTTTTGGAAGCTCTTTGTCATTGTTTTCCTTTGCTTCATCCTTTAGATCCTTTGTTACATGCCCCTAGGTTTTACCCTCGACTTATCCACGGGTTATAGTCAAGTATATACGGTATATTCATTTTTTTGAGACTGGAGAGGAGAAGAGACTATTACACTACAGCCTTAGGCTCCTGAATCCCCAGAATATGAAAAGGTGACAGATGCCTTAAAAAAAAAAAGCAAAGAAAAAAACATGTAAAACAGAATAAAGTAGAAGAAAAACACAGGAAGTGAACATACTAAGAACAGCAGAGCAAATGTTCCATTTCCCCATATAAATGTGTTACTCCTCACACCTGCATGTTGGGGGGGGCACTTTATTAGAACAAATTGTAGTTATTATCTTGACTTCAACAAAACATCAGATAAGTTTTAAGCCTTTCACTTCTCTAAATGCTAAATGTATGCATTCTGCCCCCCAATTCTTACCCCTTCTCATTGGCTACAGTGCAACCTGAAGTGAGAGCAATTGAGAAAGGCTGCATCTGCACTGCAGAAACAATGCAGTTTGACACCGCTTTAACTGCCATGGCTCAGTGCTATGGAATTCTGAGACTTGTGTGTTGTGGCACCAGAGACTTCTGACAGAGAAGGCAAAATATTTCACAAAAGTACAAATCCCACAATTCCTTATACTCAGCCATGGCAATCAAAAAGCAATGTCATACTGCATCATTTCTACAGTGCAGATGCAGCCTAAGAATATGTTAAGCCCTACTGCAAATACACAACAAGTTTATTGATTAGTCAACTGACCGTATCAACATTAAAGTGCAAGATATCAAAATATCGAGATATACAACTCATGTAAAGTTAACTAAGAAATTAAAACACATAAAATTGGATAAAAGCAAATTTGATAGGATACAAAATATTACAATAGATTATAGAGTAAGGCAAGTTAAAACAGGGGAAGTGGAGGAAATCAAAGGGAATATTTAAATGAACTCATCACCGTGGCACACACACCCCCCCCCCCGTTTTGTACAATAAACTGATCTCAGATGGGCAGCTTTTATAATGAATTTTGCAACACAACGGACTAAATATAAAGTCTCTCCAGAAAGAAAATGGGACAATTTAACACTAGGATCCCAGTAGGTCATTCTAACCAAAAATGGTTGTAAAAAGTGAGATCTCTTCTTATCGTATATACAACAGTCAAACAGGATATGTACAATGTCCTTGATGGCTGGGGCACCACAGATACATGTTCTTTCAAGGTAAGGTATTTTGTGGAACCATCCTCTTGTAACCATAGAATTCAGTTGCTCGAATCTGGTTCTAGTGAAAGCTCTGTATTAGGTGCAGCCTAAGGTATTTTTCTAAGCTAAAAAAGTTTTGTTTTCGGCTAACCAGTTTAGAGATTTACAACTAGCCAACAGAGCTATATCTGATTAAGCACTAATATCCCAGACCTTTTGTTTTAAGGTGATCCGAGCTGTATGACCAGCTGAAAGAAGATAAGAAGGAGAGAGGCCTAGCTGGTACATTAGTTGAGATAGCTGGCATTCCCAGAAATGTGGGGGCCCAACTAGCTGTTCTTCTAAGCAGAGTTTAGGGAGTCTCCTAAAATCCAATTTGGAAATCTTTAGCCAGTGGTTGAGAGCTTTTATCAAAACCTGGCACTGTGTTGAATGGGCCCCTAGTTCTGCTATCACTGCATGGGCTGGGGTCTTCTTATCTGTACCAAGAATCCTCCTTAGGAAGCAGCTCTGTGCCTGCTCCAAAAGAGGTACTTTCAAGTGACCCCAGAGTTGTGCAACATATGATATGATGGGCATGATTTTGGCTTTAAAGACTTTTAAGATGGGGGATAAACTAGTGAGGTGGTTGTAATTTATCAATTTATAATTCACTATAGCTCTCTGTTTGTTTCTTCTAAGGTGGCTTGTCCATTTTCCTGTGTATGAGAAGGTTAACCCTAGATATAAATATACATTCAAGGAGTACTTTCTCATACTCTGACTAAACACAGTGCAGTAGTCCAATGATATGAGCCATTGATTTTTGGTGGCTATGAAGATGTTCTTTAAACTGGTGTTGACAGAATGATTACACATTACTGTGATTGCTTCTGACCACACTTAAATTCCCAAATGAGATCCTAAGTGTACTCTGCAATCTACTGGGATCACAGGGAAGGAAAAAGAAGCAGTTTCAATGAGTTGTGCTTGCTTCATCTATGGTAAACGAAGAAAATGGAAATGAGCTGGGCAGTAAAAAGTAACTCAGATGGCTCATAACCATTTTTACACATTACAAGCCCTATTTTGGGTATTTATATATATACAAGCAAGCTGGTATTTCAATATATCTATTAAGATAAAGAGTGTTTTGGTTGTGAATTATTGTGTTAAAGTGTTGGATTGTTTCTTATATGTGAATTACTAAGAACACTGAGCTTCTATATCAGTTCCTAATTAATTCACAATTTGTCACTGATTATCTGTGTTATGTTCTGGCAGGTAAGGGCTTTTTAAAAAGATACTGAAAACAAAATGCTTCTCAAAATGGGTTTTCAAACACATATTATTATTATTATTATTATTATTATTATTATTATTAACCTTTATTTATGAAGCGCTGTAAATTTACACAGCTTACATTTACATACCTTAATGTCTAGTTTATTTCCATGCTGTATTAAACTTATTTTGTGCTTAAAAATCTTGATCAATGTTACCAATTCAGAGCTGAAAACCAAAATGGGTACTGCTGAAGAATGTAAGCATTATAGTTTTTCATAATTTGGACCTAAAATGGTCTGGCAGCTGTAACTGGTATGATGCTTTATCCAAGATGTGCAGTAATAACAAGATCAGGAGTTAATTTTTTTCCCCTATGGCATATTTTGTTGGCTCAAATACAGCACTGTTTTCAGGAATAAAACAAAAGGAAACAGCTGCAAAGTAAATAGGGTGTTCACACTTCCTCAACTGCAGATGGATTCAGAGCTTTATCTGAGCAGGAGAAAAGAAGAAATGATCCTGTTTTGACCCATCTGGGCAGAGAGTACCCACAACACAAAAGGCAAAAAATTATTGTTATTATATTACATTATATCAGTCAACCTTTAAATTCATCTAACACTTCAAGGCTCCAGTCTGGCTGGACAATTTTATTGTTCTGTAAACCATAAAATAAATTATTGCTCTTCAAAATAGTATTCAAGAACAGCCTTATTATGAAAACATACCAACTTGTGCTACTATAGGGCACTGATGATTAAACAAATGAGTTATCCAAGTATATAGCAGGAAATCTTAATTACAACGTACTGTACTACCTTCAAGATGGACACATGGCGCCACATCAAAGGTAGTAGTGGGGATTCAGCTACAATGAATGGATTTATTCAGTAACTGGCAATACAGAAAAGCTTTCCTGGTTAGACATCTGTAGTGTTCTCCTTTCCATACCTCCGTATTTCATTCATCATCATGGCAACTGTAGCAAACATCTTTACTGTTGCTTGTAAATGTCTGGCTGAACACCACCGCTTACCAGCTTTGAGATGACAAAGTAACCTGGATTCTTTCTTTTCCTTGACACTAAAAATTTCAGCAGTTTGATAACACTAACTGTCATGGCTGCATCCTATGGAACACTGGGTTGTAGTTAGTGGGGGACTAGAACTCCCTGATGTTGTTGCTGCTGGGTGCCTCCATGTTGTTTCGGACTTACGACCACCTTACGGTGGACTTACGGCGACCTACGGCGAGGGGGTTTGCCTTTGCCTCCCTCTGAGAGCATTTGACTTGCCCAATGTCACTCAGTGGGTTTCCATGCCAGAGTAGAAATTCGAACCCTGATCTCCAGAGTCGTACTCCAACACTTAAGCCACTACACCACACTGGCTCTCAGAACTCCCTCCTAGAGGATTCTAAATGTCCTATAAAACTACAAATCCCAGTATTCCTCAGTCAAGGGAAGTAATTATCCTGCTATATTCTGCATTGTCCAGATGTCTTTGGAGTACTGCATTCAGTTCTGGGCAACACATTTTAAAGAATACAGACAAGTTAGAGTGGGTTCAGAGATGAGCAATGAGGATGATAAGAGGTATGAAGAACAAAACACATGAGAAGAGGTTGAAGAAGCTGGGCTGATTCAAAATGGTGAAGTCAAGACTGAGGGATGACATGATTGCACTCTTGAAGGACCTTAAAGGATGCCAGAGAGAGAAGGGGGCAGGCCTCTTCTCTGCAGCCTCAGAGGATAGAACCAGATCTAACGGTTTTAAGTTTCAGGAGGGCAGAATTTGATTGAACATTAGAAGGAACTTCTTGGTAATGAGCATGGTTCAGCAATGAAACCAATTGCCTAGAGAAGTGGTAGGGTATCCTTGTCTGGATGTATTGAAAAAGAGACTGGACAGCTACATGCTGGGGATGCTATAGCTGGAAATCCTGCATTGAACAGGTGTTTGGACCTAATAGCCCATAGTGTCTCTTCCAACTCATGATTCTATTCCACAAGATGGAGATGAGTGGCATTAAAGTGCTGCAAGTATGTAATGTAAAACAAATTTGAGTCCTCCTACTATTGGACTGCATTAAGAGTGCGGCTGGCAACAAGCCACTTCAGTGGCAGCCCTTTAAATCAGCCTAGCAGGTGCAGGTACTTTTATATCTGAGGAAGTAGACCAAGTCTATAAAACCTTATGCTACAACCTCTTCCACACAGTCTCAAAGGTGCTAGAAGATTCCTTTGCAAAATTCAAGGATGTAATTCTTCACTAGGTTTCTTCTCAAAGGAAACAATGAGTAATATCAGTAATTGTCTTCCCGCTGTGAGAAAATATCTGAAAATCATGCAGTTTTCAAAAACCACATCAGTTTTGAAGAATGTTCTCAATTCGGGTTTTAGTCTGTGCAAAATTTGCATGAGGGTTTTTTTTTTTTCTGAGTGGAAAACAGCATTTGCTGTTCTGGAAACAGCATTTTCTACATAAGAAATAATGTTCCTGCCTAGAAACATTATTTTTCTGCACAGAAGATGATATTTTCTATGGAGAAAATGCTGTTTTCTGCACAAAACAACCATTTTACACAAAGTCCAAAGCTATGAAATTTCTAGTTGGTCCAGGATTTTTCTTAACACTAAAAAATGTATTTTTTACCATTTTTCAAATTTTCAGTTTGCAGTATCAACTGAGTTTATCAGAACTATGCTTCTTTGAATGGATGAAATTCAGGTTCATTTCCAAATCATAAATAAGCTATAGGTAATAATCTTTGTACATAACATTTTTCCAGCTACAGGAGCAAAAACAGCCAGAAAATCTTACAAAAGAAATAGTCTTGTTGTATAGGACTTACCTGTTCTATAACCTGTGTTATTGAGGTACACTGCAAAGGTACGGATTTCATGCTGGGCCTGCCAGGACGGAGAAGAACAGTTTTCATTGTTGGTGTAAGTGTTATGATTGTGGACGTATTTCCCTGTGAGAATAGAGGAACGTGATGGACAGCACATTGGTGTTGTCACAAAGGCATTGATGAAGTGTGCACCTCCCTGTTCCATGATCCGCCTTGTCTTATTCATTACTTGCATTGAACCTAAAGAGGAAAGAGTATCACATTAGAAATGGAAAGAGAGAGGCTCATTGTTCTGATTTTTTAAATTAAAGGAAGTACTATAAATTTCACAACATGCTTCAGACAAGACACAAGACTGTGGTAAAGCAAACATACCTATTTTAGTGGGGAAGGGAGAGGTAAAAGATTAAACCACACTTTCTCCTTTTAAATCTCTAGGTAAAGAACTTTGTAGTTAATTTATCTATCAATTATCATTATTGTTATAAATTATTTCTTTCAGTTGCAGCACTTCGTCATTCTGGGAATCACAGATATAATCATAACATTTGGAATTGTATGTGCATGTTGGCACAGGCATGGCTGTAGTGTTACTCCTACAGCCAAGCTACAGTTTAATATTTTGCAGGATATTTTTAAAGCATATAATTTTTTTTAAAAAAATAAATCACAAGATAGCATGGTGCAGGAAAAAAAAACTATAAGAACTTCCAAATAATATCCAAGGAATCTTTTCTTAAAGATGAACAAAATGCTATTGCATTGTGAATACTGAGTAACAGGTGTAGTAGATTACGGCCATCACATCTCAGTTCACAGACTGTGAGATAGCCTCACCCTGGAGAGGCACCACACAGGAGGGTGACTAAAATGGTGAAGGGTCTGGAAACCATGCCCTATCAGGGAACTGGGGATGTTTAGCCTGGAGAAGTGAAGGTTAAGAGGTGATATGATAGCCCTGTTTAAATATTTGAAAGGATGTCATATTGAGGAGGGAACAAGCTTGTTTTCTGCTGCTTCAGAGAACAGGACCTGGAACAATGGATGTAAGCTAACACGAAAAGGGATTCTACCTCAAAATTATGAGGAACTTCCTGACAGTAAGGGCTGTTTGACAGTGGAACACACTCCCTCAGAGAGTGGTGGAGTCTCCTTCCTTGGAGGTCTTTAAATAGAGGCTGGATGGCCACCTGTCGGGGATGCTTTACTTCTGAGTTCCTGCATGGCAGGGGATTGGATGTTCCTTGTGGTCTCTTCCAACTCTATGATTCTATCCAATGGGAGAAATTCAAATTCCAACAAAGCAACTTGAAGCAACTTTTAGTCTTTCTCCTCTGGTCCCTCCCTATCTCCTACATCAGCCAAAGCTTGGTTGAATGAAATGTGATCAGAGCTTGTGAGCATTACATGTTGTTGTTACTGTTGTGTGCCTTCAAGTAATTTCTGACCTTTGGTGACCCTAAGGTGACCCTATCATCAGGTTTTCTTTGCAAGATTTGTTCAGAGGAGATTTGCCGTTGCCATTCTCTGAGGCTGAGAACATGTTACTTGCACAAGGTCAGTCAGTGGGTTTCATGACCAAGTAGAGAATTAAACCCTGATCTCCAGCATCGTAGTCCAACATTAAAAACACTATGCCATGCTGGCTCTCATTATATACGAGCATAACATTACATGACATCAAGCAGCAACAGCAAATATATTTCTATACCACTTATAAGTGCACTTAAGCACTCCCTAAGTGGTTTACAACATGTAAGCTTATTGCACCCATCAAGCTGGGTACTCATTTTAGCAATCTTGGAAGGATGCCAGGCTGAGCCAACTCTGAGCCCCTGGCTGGTATTAAACCTTGTTGTTTGTGAGTGAGTGGGTGCAGTATAGGCATTTAACCACTGCACCACCAGCTCTCCTGGACTATATTTCCCAGAATTCCCCAGAATTCCCAAGAATTCCCCAAGTCTACATGACCACTAGCCATGTGAACAGGAGGATTCTGCCAATTGTAATGCTTCCTAATGTTAGGTAAAGGGCTCATTTTTTTCCCATTTGAGGAATAATTAAATAGCAAGTATCAGGAAAAAAGTCCTGACTGAGAGCATGAAGGTCAGTGCCTTTCAGAGTAGAAAACAACATTGGAATAGACTGGTACGGGAGGTGTATGGCCAATGCACTCAGTGTGGCCACAGTGTTTCTGAGGCCCACACTCAAATTTGGAAAAAATGTAAAAAGTCCTCAATGACCTCCCAAAGCTACCTATGAATGTGAGAGTAATTTTATCAATTTTATTTTATTAATATTCCACCTTTTGCCATTTTGCCATTAGGTCAAAGTGATATGGTTTTTTTTAACATTCCAGATTACATTCTGGGTGAATCGTTGGGTCTACAAGACCCAAAGAAACTAGGTAGAGGAGAACATGGCAAAATCCTGCCCCAATTTTGGAGCCAAAACATTAAAGGAAAAGAAAATAACTTTTTTAAAAAAATTGTATGTGCCAATGGCATGTGCAGGTTACCCCATGGAAAGCCAATGCTGTACCCGATCCTGGCAATTGACTACCTTTGGGCTAGATGACGGGGAAAATAATTTTAGTAGATATGAAACAGCTTCCAATGTTTCATAGGCTGATTCCACTGTACTACTGAAGAGATAAGGAAAGTACAGTGTATGGGTTGCACGTTACCCCTGGACTCCACTATTGCAGTTCCTGAATGCCTGCCAGTCTCTCCAACCCACCCACCCCCCAGCTTCTCCTATATGCTTTTTTAAATTGCCTTACTTTCAAGCTATTTCACTTGAAAATTGTGCTAAAAGCTCATATGTGCACAATGGTACAAGATAAAAGAATGTACAGAAAACTACAACACATAGCGAATCAGAATCAAGCCACTATCACCAAAGCTTGTGTGAAGAGCCACATTTTAATTCGACATCAAAATGAGGCCAACATCAATCAATCTGACCTCTAAAATGAGGCCAGCAGCTGGCATTTTGCAACCTGAGTGGCACAGCAGAAAATACCTTCTCTTATATCTTCATATATGGACCAACAGGTAGAAAGAAGAGATTCCTTGGAGTTTATCAGACAAGGGAAATTGGAAGTATAATCCAATGGCAATCTGAATGCAATGGGGTTTAACGTTATTGCGTGATAGACTACCACATGCAATTTCAGGCAATGGGAAGTCAGTCCGAATGCAATCATGGGGTTTCACGTTATTGCATGATAGACTATCACATGCAATTTCGAGCAATGGGAAGTCAGTTCAAATGTAATTCGAATTCACGTAAATTCGCTGAACTAGTGAATTCATGTGAATGCATTCTGGCCCCATTTTCCTTTCATTCGAAATTAAGAGAAATTTCTCCCGTGTGATAAACTCCCTTGGCAGATCTCAATGCCCAGCCAGGAAAAAGCACTCTCTCAGGAACTGAAGGATATATCAGAATAGCACCTTCTAAATGTCCTGGATTAGAACTCCCAACACCCCAAACAGCAAGGGTTGGAAGAGGCTGTAACATAGGAATCAGAAAAATACTATATTCCAGAATCTTCCAGAATCTACTTACTGAACCCTCTTTAAAGAGAGGTTCCTTGGAACATAAAACCTAAGAACTGCTGGAATTCACAGAACACAATCCATATATTACTGCAACAGTTCATACAACAATTTAGCCTGCATAATTGTATTAAACTTAAGCAACCTATGTCTAATTCCATCCTTTATACTGGCCTAAAATTTATTTTATCCAGTCTAGACGTGATATAATATTTTAAAATTTTCATTATTAATATTCCATTCACTTTTGTTATTAAAACCTCCTTTGTTTATATTTCAAAAAAAATAAGAGAGCACAGCAGTAGGATGTGGCAGGACAGACTAAAGGCAAACAAGCCTGAGGCTCACCTTGAAAATCAGGCAGAAAACAGCTTGTTCTGACAGTGGCTAAAGTCATCTGATATAGCAGAGAACATGCTGGTAAAACTCTTCAATCTCTTCTATCTGTGTTTACATGAACCCAAAGGCAAGCTATTGCTCTTGGATAATAAATTTGATTATCTTGCTTGGGTTTCAGGATGGACTAAATGCAGATCTTGGATGAGATACTTTCATCAAAGTCCTATTTGCTGAATCCCCCAGATTAGGGGATGTGAGAGCTGGACTTTTAAAAAATGTACCTTTTTCAAGCTCTAACTGGCACTGGAATTTAAAATGGCCTGTGCCTAAACAACCATCACCCATTGCAATAATAGCTTAGCCTAGATATCTACAGTAAATTAAACTAATGTGCATCTCCCTCCATTCTTTAGATGTGTCTATAAATTATTTTGTTCATCTCTTAGACTAGAGATTGTGTAATATGTAGGCACATATATATATTTAGCAATTCCATCAATTTTCTTATTCCCACCTTCTCACCATTATCTTCAGTGTTGCCAATTTCGCGACTTTCACACAAAAACGGGGACTTTTCAGAGCTTTTCGTGTGATTTTCGCGCCTTGCTCTAATTCAGTGCCTTTTCCGTGCCTTTGGCCAGTTTCAGCTGCAGCCTGCTGCAGAGCAACCAAAACCCTTTGGAGTGTAACAGTTTTCAGCCAAGAGGGCTGGAGGAAACTCTCTCTCTCTCTCTCTCTCATGACTCCCTTTGAGAGCCAGGACGGAGCAAGCCCGTTTGGAGGAATAGTTCAGCCAATCAGAGAGAGGACAGTGATTATTGCCACCCCCCCTCAGGCATTCTCAGGCTCCAGGGGCAAAAGTGCTGGAAAGAAGCAGGGAGTGAGGAATCTTGGCTGGCTTAATCCCAATTGCCTTGGATTTCCAAGTAAGACATAAGTTTTAAGGCACACAAAGGCAATACTTGATCATGGTATCATGGCTTGATGTTGTGGACTTCTGTGTGTGCCTGAGAGTGACATTTGAATTTCTGAATTCCTGAGCTTGCGCAGAGTGCCCCAAGCCTACCTCTCAGGGTTGTTGTTGTACTGTGAGGACCATTTGGGTTGTGTGATGTGAATGTAATGTCCCTGAGTGTGTGTGTGTGTGTTAGTGATTAAATATGCCTCTGAGCATGGGCAGAGCACCTGGTCAGTTGGCACCCCTGCTGCCCTGTCTTCCAAGAATTTGTTTTGTGGCTCTCTTTTCGTTCCCTTTTCCATTGCCATCCATACTGCAGAAATAATCCAGTTTGGCACTGCTTCTAACTGCAAGGCTCCCTGCGATGATGGGATTCTGGGCACAACAAACCACCAAGCCCAGAATTTCATGCATGGAGCCCTGGCTGACAGTAAAAGCAGTGTTTCAACATGTCACAACAAACTACAATTCCCAGGATTCCCTGGTTTGACAAGGGAATTGCCTCCACACTTCCAGATCACAGCCCCAGAGAATGAGTCTACAGGATATCAGTGTTGCCAGTTTAAGTCCACTTCTTCAGCTGCATTTGGATTTAATAATGATAATAATGGTGATGATGATGATAGTGAGATAGATCTTGGAGCACCTTTGAGTCTCACTGAAAGAAAAGTTGGCAGCATGAACTTTCCTAGACTTAAGCGTATTTCCTCAGATGCATGGGAATTTTAGTTCATTGTGGCACCAGAGCTCTTTCTCACAAAACTACAATCCCCAGGGTTCCCTAGCACTGAGCCAGGGCAGTTAAAGCGGTCTCAAACTGGATTATTTCTGCAGTATGGATTGGACCTTGAGCATTTTTAATAACGAAGGTCCAAAACACTGCAGAAATAATCCAGTTTGTGACCGCTTTAACTCTCCTGGTTCAGTGCTAAGGAATCCTGGGAATTGTAGTTTGTTGTGGCACCAGAGCTCTTTTTGATAAAGAAGGCTCAATGTCTCACAAAACTACACTTCCCAGGGTTCCCTAGCACTGAGCCAGGGCAGTTAATACCCATGAAGAATTCAACCTCTGCATGTGAAGCCCAGAACTGGGGAGCAGTTATGGAAACACGTGCAAGCCCATTTCCAATGACCCTATGCTTCCTACATTGGCCCAAAAGTAGGGGCTCTTACATGTACATACATGAACCCACAACAGCACAAGAGCTCTTGACAGCACAAAGGCTTCTACTTGTGTCCATGTGGAAAACCCCTTCAAATTTCGCTCGTCCAACAGAGGAAGACTGAGTAGGCAAGGATATTGGGGGTTGGGTTGGGTTGGGACCTGAATGGCTTCATGTGAGCAGAATGACCCCATCTCCATCATGGAGTTTCTCAATCCTGCACGCTGCTTAAGAAAAGCTCAATGAATTTATTATAGGATACACAGGATGTTGTTTTATACTGAGACAGACAATTGGTTTAACTAGCCCACCTGACTGCTAGTAAGGATGCAGCTCTTTTCTAATTTTTGCTTGAAGGAAGCCATAAGTAATTTTAGTCGTTTTCTTCCCACTGTAAGAAAGTCCTTGAAAACAGTCAAGTTTTCAAAGGCTATTCATAATTCAAGGCTTTTTCTGCACAAAATTTACATGTAGTTATTTCTACACAGCATTTTCTGCACAGAATATTTATACACAGGTATTTTCTGTGCAAAAAATGTTTCCTTTGGAAATAAACCACGTGTGAATTTTGTGCAAACCCAAATTATGAAGAATCTTTTCAGTCCAGGATTCTTCTCATCAGAAGAGAAACATCTTCCAACCACTTTTCTTTGTAGTTTTCAATATTATCTCCATCACTACCTATCAGTAGATCTCCAGGGTTTCTGGCAGGATTGTTGTCTCAGCCCTACTTGTAGATGCCTGGCATTCCCTAGTGGTCTCCTGGGCCCAACTATGTTTAACTTCTCAATCTAGAATTCAGGTGTGTTCAGGATGATACAGGTTGCATCCACACTGCAGAAATAATCTGGTTTGACACCACTTTAACTGCCATGGCTCAATGCTATGGGATTCTGGGGATGATAGTTTATTGTAGCACCAGAGCCCCAGATGTATCCACAGGCTTTTTTTTTTTTTTTTTTTTTTTGCAATTTAAAACTACAATCTAAAAATAATGAAGCACAAAGGGATGGAAATGGCCAGGAAACAGTAGATGATAAACTGAAAATGCTTAAAGAAACAGTCAAGAATTCTAACAGAAAAGAAAGAAATAAAGCAGTCCCAGTTGTTTCAGTTTCCCATTCACTATGAATGAACACATTTACCTGATAAAACACCAACAACTTGTAAAAATTTGTCCTATTTACTAGTGTCTACATCTTCCCTTGGGATTCTCAGCTCATTCGGGAATTTGTACTGGAACAATGGTACTTCAGGTTTTAATTTGCCCTTCTAAGACATTTTACAGATTTATATGCTCCATTATGGTTTCTTTCTTTAGCAGGTGATACAATTTATGTGTAAGAGAGAGTGCTGAAGAACAGATTTGGAGGAAGGGGTGATTATACAGTTCATTACATGGTTGTTTTCCAGCCTTAGGCTTAAGGATTCAAAGGCAATCCATGTGTATGCATTTGACTCCTGTTCCTCCAAACCCTGTTTTCTGGCATACCAGTAGTACCTTGTATCATGTTTGCAGCAAGCAAAAAATGAATTATGCAGGTCTGTGGCAGGACAGGTCTTTCTCTCCATCCAGAATTCTTTACACTACCTACAAGGTCAGTCCTGACATTAAAGAAATGTCTCCATGTTTAGAGGACGCCACCTGAGCACCTGTCTGCCCGTAAGCCCCCATACCTGAGCAAAAAAATGTGAACGAAGTCTGCACTAATTTAATTTTAAGACAAGAAGTTCATATTTGAGATGATTTAACCGGCTCAGGGCAAAAGGATTTTCTTTGATCTCTCTGTCAGCCATTCAAAATGAGCAAAGGTCAAGAGTGCTCAAACACCTATGTGGCTCTAGGCCACTCTGTGATAAAAGGTTGCTCCCATCAAGTTCCTAAGAGAAAGATACAGCCAGAAGATATATGTGAAGCACTTGCTGTACCTCACAGCAGACAAATCAAGTAACAATAGCAGAAATAAAAGGGATCTTACAAAGCAGAATATTCCAACTGTGAAGGAATCCTCTACTAATCACTGTGTAGCAACTCTTACTTAAATGTTCTCATATGTATATGAAATGTGTGTTGTGTAACTAAACATTACTTTTTAGTTTGGATTAAACATGCAAAGAGTCACCATAGGTCTGAGTTGACTTGAAGACAGAAGACAACAACTAAATGTGCAGGAGACCACTTCAAATTGAACCCACTGTGCATTTGCATGAATATCTTTAACCTTTTACCAGCTACTGAGTTTGCTAAACCTACCACCTATGCTGGTGGGGGGACTAAAAAAAGGAAAATTTCAGGGAGCATAAGGAAAACATTTAACCCCCTCAGACATCTCTCCAATTCTGCAAACTTAAAACATCTTCCAGAGCCATGATGATTGCTTCATGTCCCCTGCTCTTCACTTCCTGAATTCTTATTCCTGATCTGCCTTTCAACTGACTAAGGTATATACTGTTAAGGAAAAAGCAACATGGGACATACAGTAGTGAAATAAAAGATGTATGTGAGAGTCAGAGTGACTCAGCAGAAGCCAATAGAGAACCACACAGGTGTGAATGGTAAGATAATTAACAAGTGCTGAATGCCAAGGACAAGAATTGCAGAGTGGATAATTGAACACACCTGACAATTGTTAAGTGGTCAAGACTGAGATGATGAAATCATTAATTGTGGGATGAACAAGGAGAACCAATGGGAATGATGTACACGCCTACTGGGTGGAAGCAGACCACAATAGGTGGTACTATGATATGGCTATAATAAGGACTATACATCCCAATGCATTTTGTGGGTTGTAGTGGATTGTTGTGTGGGTTGGAGTAGTGGTTGTAGAGTGAGGAGTTGAGTATTGTTTGGAGCTGTGTATATAGTAGAATAAAGTAGATCTTTTATATAAGACTACTGAGTTGTCTGGTGTCTTGGGTGAAGCTACAAGAACCAGCAGGACCCTGGTGAAGAAGGGTGAAGACTTCTGTGGAAGCAAGAGTGAGAAGGCTTGGAGAGTTTGTCGGGGTCTTCAGCCTGTTTTCTGCAACTCTTGCAAAGATACAACAACTGGCCAAAACTGGTCAGCGTGGTGCACAACCAGGTGGTGAGTTCCAGGCCAGGTGAAGAGCCACAACTCTCATCATCCCTGACGTATACTGCACTGCAGAAGTAATGCCGTTTGACAATGCTTTAACTGCTATGGCTCTATCCTACAGAATCCTGGGATTTGTCCTGGGATAAGCAGATGCAAGTACAGACACCTACATACTGTATTCTTAGAAATTATCAAGATGAGTCTAAGCTTTTACACTGGAGTCAACGGTTGCTATCTTTACAAAGTTTCGTTGGATAAATATAATTGCTCCCTGCTGCAACCATATGACAAACACTGAGTATCAGTGTTTTCTTCTATCAGCAGTGAATCTGGGATTCTTGTGGGCAGTGATGAAATGCATTTCATTATAAAATTGCAAGACATCCAATTGAAATAGAACAGCTAAAGAAGGAATGAATCAACAGGAGGAAGATGAAGCTATCTAGAATGAGGAAACGTATCATGATGCTAATCACTTCCCCTTTAATACACAGATTATGCATGGATTTTTCATCCACAGATTCACAAAGCACTTCAAAAACGTTACAACTTTACAACAAAAATATATAAACAACCCCAATTAGAAGGTGGTAGCGATATACCACCAGCATTTTATTGCAGTTACCTCTTGCTTACTTGAATAACTCCTTCCTGAACCCTTTAAAAATGCAGTAGACTAATAGACCAATTTTAACTTTATAAAGTAGGACTTTTGTTTCTCCTTCAGATGTTCTTGGACAGCTACACCCATCACTCCACAAGACAGCAAATGGAGGGATAATGAGAATTGCAGTATAAGAACTGAAGGGCCAAACATTGACCATCCCTAACTTCTTTCAGAGAAGTTAGACTGGTACCCTAACTACTTAAAGACTTTTTTTGTTTAGAAAACATTTAATAATTGATTCTCTAAGGTCTGTCTCTCCTAAACAATGTGCTGGATCTTGCTAATTCTTGTGCTGGTGTGTGTGTGCATGTGCATGTTTAATAGTGTATGTTTCAATGTTTTAAAATATGTGTTAATGTTTTAATCCAGTTTTACTTTTTTAATCTTTAACCTCTAACTTTTCTATTTTGTGAATTTTTAACTATGTGTTTTACAATTTATTGTGAGCTTCTTTGAGTCTTAAGTGAGGAACAGGCAGGATAGAAACAAACAAATAAATGAACAAAGCAGAAATTGGCAATTTTCTGCCCTAGAGCCTACTAAAGGTTGCACAGATTGCTGAAAGTTAAAACAAACAAACAAATAAACAAACAAACAAACAATGGATGGTCTCTTCTGGTTTTGAAAAATAACTAATTTTGTTGTTAAAAGGTCCAGGGGGTGTGTGGCCTATTTAAAAGGTGAATGAGAGGAAACACTGTACGTTGTATTACTTTTCCAAAGAAATGGTACTCCAGGCGATTCAAATATCTCATGGCTGCACAAATTGTGTTGGTCTATGCTTCGAGAGGCCACACAGAATCTCAGGGCCACATTTTGCCTACTCCTGCTGTAAAGAGGTATTAACTCATGAAGTGATCCCTTCTTCACCTTAAAATAACCTGCACTGAATCAATGTTTTGTCAATCTCCTATTAAAACACAATTTAAACAACCCCTTTAAATGGCAGAAGCATCTGTGTGGAAATAACACTACATGTTAAGTTGTCCCTTGGGGACACTAACCTCCTTTAATAAAACCACTGTAAAGACAAGGCCCTATATATCAACAGTCTTTAATATGGAAACATATGATATAATCTTCTTCCACAGCTTGAGAGCTAATGCAAAGTGACAGATCATTGGAAGGTAAAAATCCAGGATACCCTTTCCATACAGTCCTAAGTAGGCCAGCTTTAAATATTTTACAACAATGCCAAGTATTCCAATTAAAAAAACATTGGAATACTTATTTCAGATTGCTTCCCAAAATAAAATTAGGAAATGCTAGAGCAAAAGAAACACAGAAAATTGATTCCTCCCTTTTGTAAACATCATCACTTGTGTGTTAATCAGTCTTACTAATCTACCCAAAACATCTGCCTCTGGAGTAGAAAAATCCCTCCAGTCTGTCATCAGTTAAGTTCCCATAAATGTCTGCTGCTTCTGCAAAAAGAAAGAAGTCAGCTTCTTATTCAGAAGGTAGCTTTCATTACCATGGCTAAAACACCTTTTAATCACCATTTTCTGGTTAAAAAGACGTGGCATAAGATCAGAGATAATGAAATAAACCAGAAATAAAGGCACTGTAAGAATTCAAACCTAAAAAAAAAAATCACTGATGTACAGGATGCATATAGCCTGTAGTTTTACAATCAGGTCTCTTGGTAGACTATAGGTCTTTTGATACCATAGCTTTTCATGCTGTTGAGTTTGAAAAGAAGTGCAACACATCTTCCATGAACTGTAGTGGAAAACTCTGTGTACCCGCTAACGTGTCCAGACCTAAATGGAACCTAACCCAACTGCTGGATGCTGATGCTTACTGGGACATAAAATTTCTGCATCACATTATGCAACCCAGATTCTACACAAAGAGAACATGGGCATACATTGAGCAGAACTGCATAACATATTCTCATCCCCTTCCCCACCACCACTCCCTTCTCCTTTTGTGTCGTGTCTTTTAGATTGTAAGCCTGAGGGCAGGGAACCGTCTAATTAAAAAGATTATATGTACAGCGCTGTGTAAATTTACAGCGCTTTATAAATAAAGGTTAATAATAATAATAAATATTGTTAAAGTCCTAGAAAAGGTAAGAGCTACATAAGGCACTGAAGCATCTGTCTTACAGTAAAATCTTCTTATGCCTTACTTTGATTTCTTTAGATTTTATCAGGTTCTCATATATTCTTCACTCCTAATTATAAGAATCTAGTTTGGTTTTGTAAAGTAAAACATCACTTTCTATGTCTGTAGTAGCAGAGTGCAACCAAAGAAGACATTCATATCTTCAGCAGCTATGTTTCAACAGTTTTATTAAAACACACATATACTTTCATATACTATATGAAAGATATACTCTACAACAGTACCAATAAAACTGTATAATAATTCAGCACACAATGACTATTTTCTGGACTAACATATAGGGAGTTTGTCAAGCTTCTTATTCCACATGATCCAATGGAAAGAACTTCCTAGATTGTGGTCTGAGAGATTGATGTTCAATTTGAGTTCATTCAAAGACTCATCTGATGGTGTTGGGCAAATTCGATTTTCTTTGTCTCTCCCCACAAAATGTTAACAGAGGTATATTAGACTGTACAAGTAAGGAAAAGACTGTAAAGGATCATACATTATATGTGATCTACAGAAATGACTATGAAAATACACACAGCCAATAACAACAAATAAAAAAATAACACAATAGTGTTATATTTTTTCATACTATGTTTTATGTTTAATAAACTCATAAAAGTTACGTTTTACTATCAGAAAAAAAGAAGCCAATGTGTAATATTAGCAAACATCTGAAGCAAAAAGGGAAAATACATTTGTGCATTTTAAACTGAATGAAATTATGCAACTTAAAAAAAGTTAAAATAATAATTTATTAACTCTTTGTAAAAGCAGTGCTGAATTTTTCACTTGCTAGCATTTTATCCTCAGAAATGACACTATTAATACTAGTTTCAATTTCCAGCTATTGAAAGCTGAAATTAGTTTCAAGTACTGCAAAAGAATGAAATCTGGGAAGCAGGTAGTGTAGGAAGAAAAGTCAGTTCAGCCTAAGAAACTTTAATTAAAAGGTCCATCATAAATAGTTACCTTCCACTTGAGTCTTTTCTGTGCATATGTTGTTGTCTAGGTTTTCCTTTAATTGCTTTTAAAACATCTGCTAGTGCCATTTCTCATTCCAAGACTGAACATGAATTTTTCATGCCCCATATTTAGCTGTTGAATAAGCAGACGTATGAGCAACTTGCTCCAATTTCTCTTCTAAGCATAAAATATCTACAGCAGCCTTTCCCAGGCTGATGTCTTTTGGATAATTTTGACTGCAATGACCATCAATCCCAGAAAGCATAGCCAATTAAGGAACCTAAGAAATGAAGTCAAATCCATCTAAGGATGCCAAATCGGGGAAACCAAAAGCTAAATAAGTGTATGAAGAATATGGTGGTTGTAGCCCTGATAATCACCAGATGGCCATACTGTGTGGAGATGATATTAGTTGTAGTCCAACTCAAGTTTACTAGGTTCAGGAACGCTGGTCTATGGCACAATCCTTCAGACAGACTACAATGTCAAAATATTATTTAATCTATTTTCAACAACTGAATGTTGAAGATGAACTTCTAACTAATCCAAGTGAGTAGCTGATGTTAATAAATTATAGAAAGAGAACAAATAAGAATATATACAATAGATATAATTTGATTATTAATACACAATTTGATCATTATGTCTATACCACGTTTATGTGTCATGGCTCCATCTTGCAGAATCCTGCGATTTGTAGGTTGTTGTGGCACCAGAGCTCGCTAACAGACAAGGCTAAGTATCTCACAAAACTATAAATCCCAGAATTGCATAGCATTGACTCATGACAGTTAAAGTGATGTCAAATTCCATTCCATGTAGATGCAACCAAAGTCTTATCACCACTATGGTTATTTTTGTCGTCTCTGGAAAACTGCTCCCAAGGTAGTGATTGGGAACAAAAAATGTCAGGCACAATATGGAGCAAATTAACCCCTTTCTGTCCCTACTAGCCTGCTCAAAATCTCCCTTAAAGTCCTCCCACCTGTTTCCGTACAACCTGGGAAAGATAATTTTTTGAAGACTAATGAGGGGGGGAGAAGCAGCCTATCCCACTGCTATTCTTCAAGTGGCAGCTTTTCATTAAACAAACATCAGGAGACTGTTCACACCTCTTCAATTTAATGTCTGCTTTTACTCAGAGGAAGCAATAACAACAGGAGAACAGGTTGTAGCTAGAGAAACTGGCTTCATTTAGCAACTCCATTTTAACAAGGACGCAGCAAACTAGAGGCTAACCAAGCTTTAAAGCCTGCACCAGGAGTTAAGATGAAAAGCAATCGGATATTCTCAGAGTAAGGAACTGGATATCAATCTTTCACTATTTAAAAGTTCTGCAAAAGAAGACAGATGCCCATTGTCTTCTTTAAATTAAAATGTAGATAAAAAACAGCCGTTTACATTATAGGAAGGCAGATTTAGAAGAGATGAAAGTTGTACAGTATTACTAATTATACAAAGTATAACAGAGTGGTTAAGACAGAATTTTGACCAACTGTACACTTTGATTTCAAAGTATCACAACTGTCATGGATATACCAGTTTGTATAACTGGTGTGTTATACAAACTCTTATACAAAGAGTTATACAAACTCTTAAGTTTGTATAACTCAGAGTAGATTATGAGGTGCAGAAAGCAACATTAGCATATATTTATTTGACTAACTGACTGACTGACTGATTGATTTGATTTGATTGATTGGTGTCCCATTTTCCCCACCAAATGAGCTTTTGACCAATGACTTCCAGTAATATATCATCAGTCCCAGTACAGAAGCAAACATGAACATGCCTTTTGCAAAATTGTTTATTTTACTTCCACTTGACAGAGATCCAAACTGCAATGGGCATCTTGCAACCATCATAATGTTTTAGCTCCTTCTGTCCATTTTGACAAATAAATTTGGACACATCAGCCTAAAGCCAATTTAAGGAAATTCTGTATTTTAGACTAATATGTGGTCTACTGGATCTTCTAGTGGACTGCTGTATATAACCTCATGGCTTCAAGAAATGCATTTTCTCTGGCCAGATCTTAATTTGTGTGGACACGAGAGCCATTGTGCTTGAAATTGGCAAGAGACAACAGCTAGTCAGGGAAAGGAAGTACACTGCCCAAAGGACTTTGACAATTGCATCAGAGACAAGCAGGCTGGCACAAAACAGATCATGATAAATTTTTAAGGACCACCTACTGGATTTTAGTCACAGGGGACTGTGAGATAATGTGCATTGCTTTTTGGAATATGCATTATTGAAACAGGTCTGTCTAGCTCTGAGATGTAGAACATTCTCTCCAAAATTAGTGAAGTAAAAACCATGCCCAAAATTGCTTCATTTGAACTAAGACTGAACTCTGATTTTGCAGTAGAAAAAGTAGAAAGCCAGTCTAAATAACATTTTATGAATGCAAGTATATTGATTAAAAAAGTAGCCTCAAACACAATACAACACATCTTAACTAATAACAACTGCCCTACAATAGATAAATACAGTATTACAACTTTTGATTTTTCTTGTATAGCAATCTGTTGCTTGGTCAAACACAGGAGTTTCAACTTGAAAATTTAACTAAAATATGCAATCTTCTGTTTCTTAAATTTCACGAGCAGGCCTTTTTGTTGCTTGGTAGTAGTGAATAACAAGCAGCAAAACACATTTGTATCCATTTCTCTTATTGTCTGGAATCTCATACTCCTTCCCACAACCAAAACTACCAATCCTTGCTGCAGCTATGGCAAAAACTAAGCCTATATCCCTCCACTTTAATAACAACCAACTCAGGACATGCACAACCCAAGATAAATACTGCTCAGAAAAACGATAATAACATTCTCATTAATGGGAATGAGTAAACACTTCTCATTATGCTGAAATTTGTACCATTTGTTCATTGATGTTAAACTCACAGACATTAGCCCCCTCATTACCAAAAATTGCTACATATTATGAATCATGTGTTACTCAGGGAGTACAATGCTCTGGGAAGTTTTATTTTAATGCTCTTTAAGACAAATAAGAACACACTGCAGCCAACCACATACCGTATGTGTTTCTTACACACATGATGGGATAACAACATGAAACAGACAACAATGACATCTTCTAAAATTCTCAGCTATCAAAAGATGTAAAACAGCCAATCTTCAAATTATCTGTTCCAACATATTTTTATATGAAAGCAGCCAGGTCAGCTTATTGCAGAAAAAGTAATATAGAATTTTGCAGAACCTAGGACTGTTCACAAATTTATTTTGGCATATGCTTTTGACTTCATTCTACTTCATTACATTCATGAAATGTAGTTTTGAACTACAAGTATATATAGTTGGACATCATACTTTTCCAGTGGCTTACAGGTTTAAATAGATGCATACTCCTAAAAAATCCATTCTCACTCTCAAGTTCACACTGCCCAACTTAAAGTGCAAATCTTTATGACGTATGCAGTTTTTACCGTAGTAGCTAGTTCTCCTATCGACCTATATGCCATTTTAACTGCCATGGATCTATCCTATAGAACCCTGAGGTTGGAGAGGCACTAGTTCTCTCCCCTGTGCTGTAAATCCCAGGTTTCCAAGGGGTGGAGCAACGGCAGTTAAACTAAATATCAGTGCTATAACTGTGTAGGGGGAATGGGTCCTTAGTACAGTACTTGCCACATGAATCTGAGCTCAATAACCATAATCCTCAAACAGTGAAATGATTCTGGCTGGAAATGAAATGAGTACTGTAGTAATTCCATGCACCCACAGTGTACTGCTAAGAGTTGGAGAACAGATAATGATAAACTCATAGGAGTTATAGCTTCAACAGTAGCATGGATTTCACAGTTTAAATAAATATTGTGGAAAGTGCTACCTTGTCCTAAATTTATCATGAGTGACTTAACCATAGGTTCCAGTATGCCATGTGGAAAACAATATTTTCCTGACCAGTTTCCCCTGCATACCATGCATACTCTTATAAGCTTCTATCATGTCTCTCCATATCTATCCACTTTCCCCCAGATAAATAGATCTAAATACTATACAGTCATCCCTCTGCATCAAGGGATTTTTATCCATTGATTCAAGCATCCACATCTTGAAAATATTTTTTAAAATATATAAATAAAAAACAAAGAAATCTTGATTTTGCTCTTTTATATAAGGGACACTATTTTACTATGCCATTGTATTTAATGGGACTTGAGCATCCACGGATCTTGTTATCCACAGGAGATCCTGGAACTAAGCTCTAGCAGATACCTAGGCCCCACTGCAATGCTTCCTCAAGAGGAAGTTGTTCCAGTCCCTTTACCATTTGGTATCCCTTCCCTGTTTTGGGGTTCAATATCTTGTTTGAACAACTGGATATGCACAGTAAACATAGGAAGAATAGCACAGAAATTCTTCCCCCTAGTCTGAGCAAAAGGAAACAATCATATTCAATAACTGAATATATGAATGAATGGAAGAGAGGAATGTAGTAACACTACCATGGTTTCTGACCTCTCTGGGCCCAGTTGTATGTTAGCCATGACTAAATAAATCCTACATACATATTATTATCTCCATACCCATGGTCTCCCAGTTACTGGGAACTCCCCATATTCAGACAGGTTCTCACACCTTGTAGCAAGCTATAGCAATACACATTTAAGCTCTAAAGCTGTTGGCAGAGAACCCTTTTTCCTGTTAAAAGCCACCATCCCTTATGGGTAACAGCAGATGGTCCCATAACCAGTGGTGGGCAAGGACAGAGTCAAAACCTGGCAATGTTGCCCCTTTTTGTTTCACTTTCTCTTTCTGAAATCATCTGCACTTCTCTTTTTCTTCCTGCAACTTCTTCTTCCCCACCTACAAAGCTGCTGGGCGAGGGACACAGAGGGGTGAACTGATAACTTCCAAGGGTCTTTGGAATTCAGGCCAAGGGCACCATACACTGGACGTCTGATTCTCAGGAAAGATTCTGCACCAAATTAAGCAACTCTGGCAGGTCTAGGAGCCAACTTTCTGCCTTGGGGTTCTCTGGGAGCTTTAAAGACTGCTCAAAATTCTACAAAAAGAAAAATAAACCGGACATGAAAGTAGACAGTCTATTTCTGGTTTTTAAATTTTTTTTAAAAAAAATTATAAATTGCATGGAGTAAGGGTGTGGCCTATGATCATTTAAAGAAAGAATTGCTGCTCCTGGTGGTTTCCTAGAGATAAAATTCACCTGAGGGTGGGACAGAAAAATGGCAGTCCATGGGAATCTGGGAATGAGGAGGTGGGTGCTACACTCAATCAGCAAAACAGTATAACCCATTTATCTATCATGCAAACCTCTTCAGTTCTTACCAAGTTCTACATCCTGATCATCAGTAAGTACAAGAATGATGTTTGGACGGATGTTTCGGCGGTCCCTTTGAAATCTTCCCTTCAGACGCTGATTTAACAGGAAAGCTGAACTGTCATCCAGCAAGGATAAGAGAGTTATTATGAATAATCCAACGGCAATGCTACGCTGTGCCATATTGTGCTGATTTTGCATGCTGTTCAAACAAAGGTGAGGAAATGTCTTCTATTTTTTCTTCAAAGGGAGCTCTAAGAGGAGGCAAAAAAGGAAAAAAAAGAAGAAAGTAAGTCAGCAAATAGATATGCATGCAATAAAAACCTGAACACATTGTATAGACCATTGTTTTAATACAGAAGAATAAAAAACCAATGTTATCTTCTGAGGATTAATACCACACTATGTCGACAGAATGATCCTGTACATAACCCACACAGCTTCAAAACCATATGTGCATACTAGAAATACAGTAAACAGTTTGGGGGCAATTAATGTGTTTCATAGATATCAACTGATGGGAAAGACACATGTTGGTAAAAATACAGGAGATGCTCACCAGTCATTACAGACTTTAATTTTCTTTGTGTCCACTAGTTTGCAGACATTAATTTCCCATTTCTGCATCAGTAAGCAACCCAAGTGGATCCACAGTCCCATCTTCTGCTCCATGGATCTCACAGAGGCTAGCATTGCCAAAAATGGGGAGGGGGAGGAAAGAAAATGTTCTATGGATGTAATGGACTGCCAAAAGGACTAATAAATGAGCCCAAGCGCAAATCAAACCTGAACTCTCTCTAGAAGCCAAAATTACTAAACTGAGACTACTGTACTTTGGACATATCATGAGAAGACATTACTCATTAGAAAAGATAATAATGCTTGATCACGTGGAATTCAGTAGGAAAAGAGAAAGACTGTATTACAGGTAGATAAACCCAGTCAAGGAAGTCACAGCCTGACCTTATGGGATCTCAGTAGGGCTGCTGCCAACAGTGTGGCTTGGAAGTCTCTCTTTCATGGGATCACCGTAAATCAAAGTTGACTTGATATCAATTAGCAACAAAAATAAAATGACCAAAGAAAAGAAAATAATCAAACCTCTACTTCTGATTTTGAAAAAAATGGGATTTTAAAAATGTTTTCATAATACAAAGAAAAGGATGCTGTGATCTATTTAAAAGACAAAGGCTGCTAGGGTGAAAAAAAATACATTTATTATTGCAAGAGAAAGGCCACTCCAGAGGACAACATACACACAACAGCCTTGGGGGCCCAAATGAAGTAATCACAGCAACTAAATAATTATTACTATTATTTTATTTTCTTATATCCCACCTTTCTCCCAATATAGGCGGCGTTGCTATGTAACACATGGTAAATATAACTGCTACGGAGTTCATTAGCCACCTTCAGGGGAAAACCCCAAAATCAAAATAGAGATTTGACAAGAAGATTGTAAGCTCAGAAAGAATATAAATTATTCTTAAAATCATATGTAAAGACAAAAATACAGACCTCTACATTTGGTTGGTCATTTCTATGAAACAAACACATTTCTAATAAAAAAAATACATTTTGTAATTCTTTCTATGAAACAACTCTGTTCCAAAAACCCCTTGACTATCTTATTAGCTGAGTTAATTATTTACTATTATTATAATCTGACTATAAACACAATTTAGGCAAAGATGTAATGTATTCAATTTAATCTCAAAAAGAGCTTCACATCAATATCTACTATAATAGAGCAAGCTACACATTTCTTAGAGCTCAAGAAATAGTGTGTCTACTTATACCACGACAGGTTATGTCACAGTTTGTTTCCATGTGTCCTGAAAAAACACAGGATGAATTTAGAATAATGTTACAAATTTAGTTTCGAACTTCCTGGCTCTGAGGGTGGATGTTCCATGTTATGTCAACAACATTTGACATAAGAGGGTAAGGGTGTGTTTTGCAAAAGGCAAATTGCAAAGATCCCATGCTTAAAACATAATTTTAAAAAACCCACTGGCGCTGGCAAACAGCTCTATTAACTACATCAAGCCACATTCCCAGTGATGTATATCCAAAGACTACAGCTACTATTCCCCATGATAAAGCTAGGACTGTCATCTTTTAATCTGACAAACTCTGCCTAGTCCAGACATTAATGATGTTAGTATGACAAATAATAATAATAATAATAATAATAATAATAATAATAATAATAATAATAAAGAGTACAGCCTGCAGGGGTGCATGGCTTCAATAATTCTGAAGACCAC
>NC_056525.1:29298177-29335635 GCF_019175285.1 Sceloporus undulatus | reverse complement strand
TTTTACCTTTTACTAATTCAAAAGGGCTGCTTTACCAGGTTAACTGTATAAAAAGCATTATAACCACAATTACATCTTAATGTTTTCAATTTAATCCACAAGTTGTCATTTTAACCCCTCTCCCTACTCTATCATTTCTTTTACAACCCATCATGTGTGCTCTTCTTTCTCTCAACTCTGCTCCCCCTTTTAATTACTGAAGTTGTTCTGCAGTTTCTTTTGATTATGTACCTCATAGCATTGTCCTCTTCTTAGGAATCAAGGGTCTACACATTCTGTACCACGCATATTTATACAACAATTCATTATTATTTCTGTTTTTACCCTGACCAGACATTCTTTCAGGAAGCACTCATGATGCAGTGGTAAAGAGAGCAAAAGAGTGCACACATACATGTTGGAAACACAAGGCCTCAGACTGAACCTTCCTAGAATCTGTAGCTGGGCACCAGAGAGCCACTGCCAGTGAAGACAGTACGTTGATCTGACTCAACAGAAAAGCAGCTTCCTTCCTTCCACCCTTCCTTCTCTCCTGCTAGTTACTCTTTATTCATGCTACACAGAATCACAGAATCGTAGAATTTGAAGGGGCCTCATGGACAATCAAGTCCAATCCCCTGCTCAATGCAGGACCACCAGCCAAAGCAGTGGATAGGCAGCGAAAGTTGCTCATGGGGGGGGGGGGGGCATGAGACTTTGAGGTTCTAATCTCCTCCTCCTCCTCCTCCTCCCAAACCCTTTTATGTGTAAAATTTACAGATGTGTTGAGTTAAATATTGAATTTATTGAAATAAAACTATTCTAATTTGAACTATGTTGTTCTCATATAAGATGTTAAGATATGAATATACATGTGAATCTGTGAATGAAAATGGGCACACTAAATAAACAAAATATTTTAATTGATATACTATGTCAAGGGGTGGTACAATGCCCACATGGAGATAGAAAAAGTTGGGGGGAGGGTAAAAAGGTTTGAGTACCACAGAGCTAAAGCATCCCCAGCATGTAGCTGTCCAGCCTCTTTTTAAAGATGTCCAGACTTCACCATTACTCTGGGAGAGACATCTCTATCTGCAACCAGCACCAGCGGGGTGGAGAGTGGAGGAAAGCTTGCTGCTTTTAAATTGTTGTTTTTAATCGTATGTAGATTGATGCAACCAAATAATCCAATTCGACTAAAATGATAAAATTAATCTACTGTACTAGAATTTGTTTAATAAGGCAAAACTTCAAACGTTATGTATGCAGCACTTAGATTCTGGCTGGAGAATCTGGTCCCTAAACTCATGGATTTTATGCCTTTACCCTACAATGTGAGGTCAAGGAGAAATGATGGGCTTAAAATAGAAAGCAAACTACCAAGTCTTTCAGGATGCATGGGTACAAACCACAGCATCCTTAATAGAACAGGAAACATTCCATTTTACCACTTCCAAATATATTAGAGCAAATCTGGAAACATGGCCCTCCTTCCTCAGAGCCACAACACTAAATTCAAATGGATTGGTGAACTGTAGTTAAGAACTTTCATTAATACTGTCCAACATGAATACATGAATAAGTGCCCATGTATCTAAGAATCCATATTCAAACACACACACACACACACACACACACAGAGAGAGAGAGAGATAGAGAGAGATCCTTTTCACTCTCAGCACCAGTTTATATACAAGAGAAAGCTGATGGAAAGAATCAGAGGGGCATTGTTTCACAACTGGTAAGAAATCCATGTAAAACTACTTATTTCCTATTTCCTTTTGTATCTCAAATGCTGACAACATGAGAGAGATTAGGTCAGACACAATCATAATCAGTGCAAATTAATGGCAGAGGTCACAGAGGAACCAAAAGAATGCAAACAGGGAAAGCTGTTTGTGATTGGATTCAATCCATGCCAATAACCCATCCTCAGTTTTAAAAGTTATGCAGGAGTGTCCCAATACTGTATTAATGTGCACCCCAAGAGATGCAGAATGTTGTGTGTGTAACTGAGAAACAGAGCAGAGCAGAAGAGCAAATCAATTACTCCTCATTTATGTCTAAAAATGGAAGAATAGCATGGCATTATCAAAAATATATTCATCTGCAATATTTGTATGCTGCATAAAAACAGGATATAGGTTAAGTGGTATACCATATATTATGAGATAGGTTTTCAGGTCAATGCAGACCCCACATTAGGTGCATTGTAAAATATATGAAATCTGTTTCATTATGAAAATGTCTGCTGCTGAAAAAAACATTTGAGACATCCTTGCAGTTTTTCAATTGTCTCTAGCACAGTGGAATGGCTTACAAAATTATATAGTGGATGATGATGACACATTTCAGAAAGAGGATTAGAGCTGGGGCTATTAAGGCCAGCCCTAGCATTATCCAGAATAAGCCAGCTGTTGGATGTCATGAAAGTGTAGGAAATTGTTAGCTATTTAATTTACTGTAATTGTATTTTTTTAAAAAATACCAAGTGTGCAAAGAAGCCCTTTTAAAATTCTCCTTCATGTACCAGAATCATAGACGCGTCAGTCTGGAAAATCAGTGTGCATAGGGATCTTACAGCACCTTTGAGACTAGCTGAAAAAAAGAAGCTGGTAGCATGCGCTTATTTCCTCAGATGAATGTGGTACTATTTGCCTTAAAAAAAATTTGAGGGGGGGGGAAGTGTACTGTTCTTCCTCAGGTACTGAGGAAAATCTACATAGTACGCTTCTCAAGCCATCTGATATAGTGGCATTTTCTCCAAATGTATCAGGACCAGTAGTACAGTTCTGTCATATTATTAGCATATTTATCTAATTTTCTTGCAATTCCCTATGGACTACCACCAGTCCACAGATTACTGTACCACTGTGAGTACCACTGATATAATGAACAATGAGGTACACTCAGCCCTTCATATCCATGGATTCAGCTATCTATAGTTTGAAAATATATATTTTCACCCCCCCTTTCAAACCCTTAATTTTGCTATTTTATATAAGGGCCACGAATATTGCCACCTAGCAGATACAAAGGGCCCACTATAGAGTGAACAGAGGAAAGTTGGGAGCTCCACCCCAACAACATATAGTTCTTAACTGCTGTCAAATCAACTTCAACTTGTGATGACCCCATGAATGAGAGACTTCCCAAGTTAGCCTATCATCAACAGCCCTGCTCAGATCTGGAATGTGGTCTGCCTCTTTTTTACTGCCTTCTACCTTGCCAAGCATTATTGTCTTTTTCAATGAGTCATGTCTTCCCATGAGTGGGAGAGTTCAAGCCTGATTTGCTCTAGGACCCATTTATTTGTCTTTTTAGCAGTCCATGGTATTTGTAGAACTCTTCTCCAATTTATTTTCTTCCTATCAGCTTTCTTCACTGTCCAGATTTCACATTCATACATAGAAATTGGAAATATGACAGCAAGGGCAATTCTAACTTTAATACATGTATTCAGTAATATATTTTGACACTTCAAGACCTTATCTACTTCCTTCCTAGCTGCCTTTCCCAGTTTTTTTCTGATTTGTTGACTACATTTTCCATTCTGATTAATGCCTGAACCAAGGTATGGAAAATCTTGAATCATTTCAATGTCTTCATCATCTGTTTTAAAGTTATTAAAATCATTTGTGGTCATTATTTTTGTTTTCTCTATGCTCAACTGTAAACTTGCCTTTGCACTTTCTTCCTCAACTTTCCTCAATAGTTGTTCCAAGTCTTTGATATTTTCTACTTGTAATATGATGTCATTTGCATATGTTAAATTGTTGATGTTCCTTCCTCTGAGTCTAATCCTACTTTATACATGATACATTCAGCACACATGTTAAACATATAGGGTGATAAATGCAGCCTTGCCTGACCCCCCTTGCCCATTGGAAACCATTCCATTTCTCCATATTCTGTCCTGATGGTAGCCTCTTGTCCTGAATACAGGTTATGTAACAGCACAGTCAAATGTTGTAGCACACCCATTTCTTTAAGTGCAATCTGTAGTTTTCATTATCTACACAATCAAAGGCTTTGCTATAATATATAAAGCAAAGACTGATTTTCTGCTGAAACTCTTTGGTGTGCTACATTATCCAATATACATTTGCAATATGATTCCTAGTGCCTCTTCCCTTCCTGAACCCATGTTGGACATCTGCCATTTCTTGCTCCATATATGGTAAAAGAATGTTGAGCATCACTTTGCTTGCACAAGAAACTAATGCAAGGATCCTGTGGTAACTGCAATCTCTGGTCTCCCCTTTTCTTGGGGATACGAATGTAAATTGAACATTTCCAATATGTGGGGCCATTCTTTTGTTCTTCATATTTGTTTACAGATTTTAGTTAGAACTAGAATAGATTCTGTCTCTGTAGCTTGAAGCAGCTCTATTGGTACGCCATCTACTCCTTGTGATTTATTTCTCTCAAATGTTCTGAGTGCAGTTTCTGCTTCAGTTTCTAAAATTGTAGGTTCATCTTCAAATGGGTTTTCATTGAATATAGAGGGCCATTGAATTCCACAATTTTCTAGCCCAATATGAGTGTAAGTGCAAAAGGAAGAAGAACTAAAAGATACATTGCAATAAAAGTGTTTTTGTTCCAGGATAAGGATTCTACAACATACACAGGAATTCTGGAAATATAATTCTTTATTTGAATGGGGAATAGTTAGCTCTTTGGGGAATTAGATCACATACACTGTCACTCTTTAAGGTGTGAGTAAAGAAAGGGGAATAAAAACTGATAGTTTATTTTAAAATATTTTTTTTAAAAAAATTCCATCCATTTTTTAAAAAATCAAATAAAAGAGTAAATTTACCACAACCCTTATTTAAAAACAACTAAGATTAAGTCTCACTTCAAAGATTTTAGTTAAACCTATCCTTGTACCACTACCCATTTCTAGTGTACCAGATTTTGTGACCACCCTTAGAGTGGTAGCTAATGCTTGTCTGTTGTTGTTGTTGTTGTTGTTGTTGCTGTTTGCCTTCAGGTCATTTCCAATTTATGGCAATCTTAAGATACACCTATCACATAATAGGTTTTACAGATTCCATACAATGAATACTGTAAATGTTTCTTTCACAGTCATGCTGCCCTTAGCTGCATGAATCCCAACAGGGCCTGTGTCTGATGCCAGCTTTGTTTACCTCACTTTTCTTTTTTTAACAGTGTCTGTGAGCTGCCATTTATGCTTCTCACATTAGGAGGTGAGATATTATAGGAAATTAAATATGGCCACTTCAAAGCACTACTGCAGCATCTGCCTCCTGACAGAGCCCACCAAGATACAAAGAGTCCCACATGTGGTACTTTTGCAAGATTTCACTTCAAATCTATAGCTGTCCCTTGTTTTAGTTCATTCTGAATTATTTATCTGAAACTTTCAGGCTGCTTGAATTGCAGAAGTTTTTTTAAAAAATGAAATAAAAATTACATAGATTGTACCCTCCTAGATGTAGCAAGCTGCTCCAGTGAGTGGTAAATTAACATAATTCAGTAATCAAATCTGCATCATTCAAGAAATATGTGAAGCAGTATGGAGAACACTGCTTAAATCCATGGTGTTTTCTCTTGACGATTTAAATCATGACTCTCCAGTCAATCCACCTTGAAGGAGAATGAATCCAGATTAGGTACCAAAAATTAGAAGGATCCCATACCCTCCAACATCCACACATGAAAATTTAGACCCATGTGGCCAAGCAACATTAGACTGTGTGGTCAAGATGACAAATGTTATTAATGACAAAGAACACACATGCTAGGAGAGGCACAACTCTCTGTTGTTTCCTACAGGGAAGGACAAGATTCTTCACCTCCTCCCCCAATGAACTGACTGCAAACTACTTTTACACTTTATTTATTATATTTATTTATATTCTGCCTTTTCCCCAGTTTTGCATTCAAAATGGCTTACAACAGATAAAAATACATAGCTAAAATTAATAAAATAAAAGATTATTAAACAATAATAAAAAAATAAAACCAGATGAATCTGGCTACCACTTTTTGGATCAGCTGAAGTTTCCAAAAACTCCTCAAAAGCAATACCATGCAGAGAGCATTATAGTAATCCAATCAGGATGTAACTAAAGCATGGCTCTAGGGCATCAGGTATGTGTCTCAAGACAAAAACTGAAAGAAAATGGGGCTTTAGCCTCAATCCACTCTAAAAGGCAGTCAAAGGTTGAGTTATTCTCAGCCATTGTTGGCTCCTTCCCGATAATATTTGGGCAGTGGTGGAGACCACTGCATGGATACTAAACCATTCTCAGCTTGAAGCTCAAAAAATGAAGAAGAAAAAAGAGAGGTTAAAAATTGATTTGGAACAAGAGTTTTTCCAATGGAGCTTTTTCTTAAAGGAAAAAAAATAACAGCAACAACAGAAAAGAAGCTTCTTTATTTGTCTACCAAAAACACACCCAAATCAGAGGAAAACAAACACCAAGGGCATACATTTTCCCCAAAGGAACTGACAACTTTATATCTTGTATAGAACCTAGCTTGGGAACAGAAAAGAACTTCACCAGGAAAAAAAACTTGGCTTTTTTCTCTGAATAAACAAAATAATACATGCTATAAAATAATTGAAACGACAAAAGCGGTGGCAACACTCTTTCCCTAAGGCACTGTACCAGAAAGGATTGGTAGGGATAAGAAAGTTTACAAGGCACAGTATGGATTGCTTCTCAGGCTTGTACAGTGAGATCACAGAGAGAGTGGATGGAAAATATGAACTACTGTCAGAATGCAGCCAGTTAGAGGTTTTTGAACAAAGACTGCAATGGCTCAAGACAAAAGTGATGAAGGGTAGGTGTCGACTAGCGAATGTGAAGAACTAGATTGTTTGTTTCTTACCAATACTTGACAGAGAAAAGCACCACATTTGGGGGAAAAAAGCAGAGAAAGTTAACAGTTGTGCTGCTGAAAGTTACAGGTGTGCTCCAGAGCTAGCTTTATAAAGGGACATTTCTGATCAAGTGGATGGATGGAATTGTTGATATACCGGGATTCTTGATAAGCAATTACAGTACATGATGTCAGCAGTACAATCTTGGGCCTTGGGAATATTGCTGATCATAGTTAAAATATGAGCCAGTGATGCTGTGGCTAAGGAGGCAAATGCTATCTTAGCTTGCATTAATAGAAGCATCATTTTCAAGTCAAGGGATGTTATAGTCCCCCTGCACTGTTCAAGACTCATCTGGAATATTGCATTCAGTGCTGGGTGATTCATTTTAAGAAGGATATAGACAACTTGGAGAAGGTTCAGAGAAGGACAACAAGTATGATAAAAGTTATGGAGAACAAAACGTATGAGGAAAGTTTGAAGGAGGTGGGCATAGATTTTTGTGGGGTTTTCAGACTATATGGCCATGTTTTGGAAGAGTTTATTCCCTCTTCCTCTTTCTCCCCTTCATGCTGCTCTGACCATTCTAGTCACACTCTCTCAGCCTCAAACCCCCCCCCCCCAATTTCCAAGCTGGGCTGCCGCTTATGTCACAGATGATTGACAGGGGATTTTGAAGCAGCACTAGCAGTGGGGATGAGAATCGTTTTAAAAAATGATTTCAATGGGGGAGGGAAAAGATCCCCTTTCCTAATGGGAACAGGGCACCTTTTAGAATCGCTTTCCAAATTGGAGCAAAGGAGAGTCAGGAACTGAATTAATCTCCAAGTGCGAATGAGCTCTCTGTTATTCTATGCTTCAGCAAGTCAATCAGCTTGGTGGTGGCACAAAAATCAGAAAGATGCACCTTGGACATGGGATGTACCTTACCTTTTATTTCAATCTCAACAGAAGCACAATAAAAATATAGTAGTTCCATCTTTCCAAAGCCGTAACTTTGGAGTATGACTTTCAGAATCATAACAATGAAGAGAAAACATCACTATATACTTGAGTTGCAGGGAAAAGAGCAGCAAAAACAGGGAATCTAAACAATTTTTCTAGCACAAGCTTTCATGGACATCAACCTACTTTATCAGAAGTGTGGTGAATTGCCTTAGTTGAAGGATTACTGAACAGACCAATTACACCAATGTTCAAACTTCCTGCATGTGGAGAGTCAGCATGTCTACTCCTTGCGTTTAACACTGACCCAATTCAGAACTCCAATGCAGTTGTAAACAAAGAAAAAAAAAGAAATACATATAAAACTATGCAAACTGCCTGATTGCAAATTCCACTATTTGTCTGCCTTGCTCAATACTGGAGCTTCTGACTAGCAATTGTTCATCAGAAACTGAGGCAAAGGTCTCTTCCCATAATTTTGTCTAAAATCCTATAAAGCTATTTCTATGATCTGGTCTTTACAATCCTGAATGGACTACTCATCTGACTAGGCATAAGGCAACTTCTTTGTCCACTTAGGTCTTCAATACATTAGTGGGATGGGTGGGATAATAAACACCATACAAGAAGAATATATTCTTCAACAGATGGTTCGCCTTTGTTTCATACTGTAATATCAAATGGAGTGCCATTCCTGCAACAAGATACTTTTTCTTATCTTATAACTTATTGGACAGTATGTCACCATTCGTTCCATGAACAAACCTTAATGGATTTCAAACGAGTTCCTTAAAAATATACAGCTAATAATAAAATGCCCTAATAAGAAAAAAATACAGAGAGTTCAGCATGTCATTGAAATACTGTAATAGATTATATTTTACTGCAAGAGAACAATGGATGATTTAACCTTCCATGAACAGGTGATGTCAGATATAGTCAGCACAGCAAAATAATAAGAATGAAAGTTACCCCAGTTTTCCACAATTCTATGTCCCAGGCAGATCTCAAGCACGATGAGGTTTGAACTGCCAGATGGTGTTTCAGGCTGCCATCCTTAATGCCGTGAAAAATGGATGCTTTCACTCATATAGCTCTTGTGGCCAATTTTACTCATTTTGGAATGACTGGGTCACAAAACGCAGAAACATCATGTGCTAGAGGTCAAAGTGACCCCATCAAACATTGTTTAAAGATGTTAGTTAATGGGGATACCTACAAGTGACAAATTGCACATCAGAAAGCAATACAAAGCAGGGAAAATACTCTGCCTATTTTCACAAACTTGTTAAAAAAAAGTTGTTTCACCTAAATATCTCTTTGAAATTAGCTAGATCACATTTATTGTTTGTAAAGATTCCTGTAGTTTTAGAGAGTACTGACAACATGTTCAAATATGTTTGGTTTTTTTCATAGGAAGAAGGTCTTAACAAAGGCATTTTTTTTTAAAACCAGTATATGCTAAGAAATGTAAATGAACAGTCCAGAGTTTCCTAGGTTTTGTTTGACTGAAATTGAAAACAAATCTGGATTAGGTGGATTTGGGACTGATCCAGCAAGGCAGTTCATATGTTCTTTACTGTATTACTTTATTTATACCTATTATTTATACTATACTTGAGCCCCAAATTGTGGCTCAAGACAGCATACAGGATTTTTTAAAAAAAGAATACAAGTAAAAGCATATGTATATAAGAAAATAATATGTTTAAAATGGCACTGAACTGTCTATAGAATTAAAACCAGCTAAAACATCTCCAGTTAAAAATTAAGGATAAAAATGGTACAGCATGTTAAGAAAAGCTCTCTCTCTCTCTCTCTCTCTCCCTCCCTCCCTCTCTCTCTCTCCCTCTCCTTCTCTCTCTCTTTTGGCTGTGTGAAACAGTCTGTTCCCAAGGGTCTGCTGCAAAATCTTCATCTGCTGACAAAAAGAAAGGAGAAAACCAGTCTAAGATCCCTAAGAAATGTTCCTAAAGCATAAGAGCAGCCACTAAGAAGGCCTTTCATGTGTTCCCAATAAATATTCCTGGGAAAGTTGAATGACCAAGAGAAACACTGGACCTAAAGACCTCAAACAGACTCATATGGAAAGTATCTTCATTTTTTAAAGGAGTTCTCATGCTTTAAGAGTTAGATGGATCTATTATTTCGTCAGTGTTACAATTATGCTTTGCAGTCTTCTGACCTTTAGAGACTTTTCTTATTGTAATAGAAGGAAAAGCTCTCTGAAAAGCTGGCTATATCAAGTTGCAATGATTTCATCAGATCAAGAAGTCAGAATTTTCTACATGCTGCCTTTGTTTCTACTAATGTGATGTAAATCAATTAGAAGTGACACAAGGGGAAATGGCCTTTCTAAAGACCAGTGGAGGCAGAATAGAAGGAGAAGTAAAACAATCTCAGCACATCAATTTTTGCTTGGTGAAATGAAGTTGACACTCCTTTCATAAAACTATCACCAGTAACTTGTTTCAAATCAAATGTATCTGTACATTTCTTCCACTGAATCTTTTTACACATATATTGATTGAAAAGGTTCTCAGGTTTTGACAGAAATGTTGGTCTGAGAAATTATGATTAAGCTTTTGTGTACCTATAGATGAAAGAGCATCACTGAATTACAACAGTGAATTGGCAGGTGTAAATATTGAGACTATTGCCAGTCACGTGCCATAATTCTAATGACATTTTCTAGGAAATGTGGTTGGTTTTAGTTCTAATAGCACAGGGGACAAGTGTTGAATATCAGCTTGATCAGCTACCTATTTCCAGCAGGATCCATTCATCATTCAATGGCCAGAATCATGCTGGTGACATACACTGTCACAAGCAGAGGTTACATCAGTGTGTAACTTTTCTGATATCTATGTAGAGGTATGAGAGCTATACAGAATAAACCAGACAGGGAGAGAATCCATTCATTTGAAATGTGGTGCTGGAGGAGAGTTATAAAGGTACCATGGGCTACTAAAAACAGTTGGATCTAACAGTAAATCAAGCCTGAACTCTTCACTAGAAATGAAGATGATTAAACCTTGGTTGTTGTACACAAGATGACATGATTCATTGGAAATAGTTATAATACTTGGGAAAGTGGAAAACAGTAGAAAAAGAGAGAGCCCACACTACAGGTGGGTTAATTCAATCAAGGAGGCTATGGTCCTAAGTTTGAAAGATCTGAGGATGGCAGATGATAACTTGGAAGTCTCCTTCATAGGGTTGCCATCAATTTGAGGTTGACTTGACTGCAAATAACAGCAACTTTTGTGAAGCTGTGGAAAGAGGTACTGAATACTGCCTTGGCCAGTGCCACCCTAGCCACTTCATGCAAGACAGCTTCTTAGAGAGGGCATGCACTTCTGTGGCTATTTAGTGTATGGGATATGGTGGAAGGTTAAAAGAAAAAAGGTGTAAAGCCAGAGGAAAGTTGCAGATGTCACTCTGTCCAGGACAACAACATCTGCTCTCTCTTGCAAATGCTGAATTCTAGCCAGAAGCTGCCCTGGTATCCCCTGCCCTTCTCTGGCCACTAAATGGCTATGGGGTATACACTAGTGCTGAAAGGCTGCCTGGTGCAAAGGGAAGAATATAGTATTTCCCCGGACCATTATAACCTGTTAGCAAGATATAGGATTGCAGATAGTGACAGTGACCTGCTTTGGCAGGTGTTTGTTGTTGTTTTTGTTTTTGTTATTATTATTATTATTTCTTACCCACTTCTATCCATGGATTGAAGCAGAGGACAACAACATTAACAAACAACATCAGTTAAAACACTTGTTAAAACACACATCAATTTAAAAGGACAAATAAAATAGCGGATATAGGCATGAACATTGTCTTGGGCAGTATGCCTGAATAGGGCTCAGGCTTCTGGGTTTTGCTTTTTCATTGTGATGTTTCTGAATTTCAGGAACACTAAGTTAGCACAACCTTTCCTGATATTCAACCTTAGAGTTCAAAGATAGCAGAGATGGGCAAATTGCAACTCTCCAGCTGGACTCTATTCTCATCAGCCCTAGGCAGCAGAAGCAGTGATGAGTGCTAATGGCAATGTCAGCCCAACAACATTTTACTTTTTTGCTGTATAGCAAGGTTGGGATGTACCTCTGCTTGAGATTGGGCATTCCAGCTTACATTCAAGAAGAGTATCTGTCCTTTGTTGTCTCTCTTTTTCTTCATTACTTCTGCACAGAAGTCAGCCTGTTTTTGAATATGCATGTGCACTCACAATGCACACGCATTGAACACACAAACTAAAGATGAGCAACAGAAAGTATATCAAAATGAAAAGAAAGAAATGAAGTCAAACAGTGGAGTAACAGCACAAAATGCTAGTACAGGTTTCCTTCCTTGCTTTTGGTGAAGCATTTCTACTCAGTCATGAAGACAGGGAAAATGGGGAATCCTGCTCAAACAAAAGCAACAGCTATTCAACATACATACCTGCTTTCACCAACCAGAGCTTACCAGATACCAAAGCCAAAGCTACCACTTCATAAAAACCCTGAGGAAACTGTATGGGATAGCTGCACCTCCCTTGTGCATTTCAAAAAGTTAAAAGAAATGAGAGATATTATCACATTTTGCATCAGTGGTATTATTCTATTCACTATAGTTATACTTCACGTTTCTCCTAACAGGTATTCAGGACTTTACAGCACTTTTCCTAAGGCTTCATTATGAAGTGTTGGAGCCTCAAAGAAGGAGCTTTCCATTCTGCACATGGCATTATAGTGCATATTTTGAAATGTAGAAAGCACTCCAAGAAAACATTGTACTTTAGCCTCTTAATATAATATCTGGCTCCTATCAAGGTGGAGAGTAGTGAGGTCATTTATTTCAAAATATACATTATGTGCAGCAGTTTCACTGAGTTATTCCAACCATAGTTCAAGACCAGAGCTTGGAGTTGATCAGATAAAATTAATTTGTTATGCCTAATTAATTAAACATTTTAACAATGTTTTAAAAAGTTGTAATTTTAATCACTATAATGTCGATGAGGTCTGCATGATACGAATGTCAATGAAGTTCACTTAGCATTTCATATTAATTTAATTTGTTTCTTTTGAGGTTAATGGGCTGTCATTTTTGGCTTCATTTAATGTTTTAATTTTTTACAATTTATGAATAACATGCTAGTAATGCACTATGAGATAGCCCACATGGTATAGAGGTTTAGATGTTGGACTATAATTCTGAAGACCAAGGTTTGATTCATGCTTGGCCATGAAACCCAATGGATGACCTTGGGTGAGTCATACTTTCTCAGGTGTCAGAGGAAGGCAATGGCAAAGCTCCTCTGAATAAATCTTTCTAAGGAAACCCCATTATAGGTTTGCCTTAGAGTTGCAATATGTCGGAAACAATGTGAAGACACATGATGCACTGCAAACAATTAATGTAACAGTTTATACTAGAAAAAGATTAATAGTAATATACTAATTTCTGATTTAATGTCAATATTTTAGCATTAACATGCACAGAAAAATCTTTACAGATTCTGGGAAGTATTGCACAATCATCTCTGATTTACAGCTCTCCTACTACTCTGTGGGGTGACTTTGTAATTCCTTCCTTTGGCAGCTAAACCACACTACCCTCATCCCTTAAATCCCTTGGGCTTCATGTATAGGACCTATTTCAGGCTTCGGACTCTGTCATAGTGGCATGTGGCCCAGTGGGAGATCAGGAAATGTACTATCAAGGCTGCACAGAAACATTGGGGGAAACCCAAAAATGATTGCCGCAGATAAATTTATTGTACTGTATGCATATTACTTCTGTGCAGAACTGGCTTAATACATTACCACATGTAACTTAGACAGCTTTAAAAAGGCTGTTAAGACGGATCTCTTCCGGCAGGCCTTCCCAGAATAGAGAACCTGGCCTCAGAAGAACATCTGGGAATAAGATACTGCCGCTCCCATTGATTGCTTGCTGAGTGATGTTGTTGACCTTCTGATCAGTTTTTAACTTGTATGTTTTTTGTTTGTTTGTTTTTAAATTTTGCATTGGATTTTATACTTTTTTAAGGAGGGGAGGGCACCAGGGATTTTATATGTGCTGTATTTTTAACTTTGTTAGCCGCCCCGATTGTTCTCAGAGGGGCGGGATACAAATAAAAAATTATTATTATTATTATTATTATTATTATTATTATTATTATTATTAACCAGACATACATCATCTGTCTACAGGCAACAGGGAGAGAGAAGCCTCTAGACTACTCTTCAAACAATGAATACCCGTTCACGTTTTTGTTCAGAAACAACGCTGAAATAAAATATTGCAACTGATAGCTCGCTTCGGCAGCACATATACTAAAATTGGAACGGTACAGAGAGAAACAGACTGGCTCAAATGCCAGCTGCCTGGTGGCTTGAGGTGTGTGGCATACGCACAGTGCACACCCCGACACCATCTGGAAGCTGCCCAGAAGCCGCCAGACTGCTCACACATAGGTCGGTTTCATGGCTCTCCAGCGGCATGGTGTTTACACACCGTACACTGCAGGAATGCCATAAGCTGTGGTGGGGAGGTAAGCCAGCTTTTTACCAGCTCAAAAAGGAACAGCATTTTGCCACTTTTTTTTGGGCCAGCAAAAAGCTGGATTGGGGTCATGGTGTGCCTGTTGCCATAGCCCGAACCCAGCTCTCTCAGGGATGACCTGTTTCGCCCCAGAGTTTGTCAGAACCTGAAGAAATATATGGACTCAGTTTGGGATGCACTGCTCTCTATAGCACCTTGTATTCAGTGTTTTTCAAAATTACAACTAAGTGGTTATTGTATATAAACAATTTATCATTATACATATGTAAAAGTGGTAGTTTTATTCCATGGACATATTATTTCTTTGATATATCATAGTTCAGTGCATTGTCTGTTGCACCCTCCTATTTTTTTCTTGTGAAATAAGAAATTTAACATTTAATTTTTTCTTTACAGATTTTACAATTGCGTAACTCTGTATGATGAATAAGTCATTTAACGAGTGAGTACTCAGAAGGGTTTCCTCTTTGTGGCATGCTTCTCTGAAAGGTATTTATTACCAGTTGTTAGATTAAGGTTTTAGCCCTTTCATCGTTGTTGGTTTTGACCACATATCTTTTGCTCTTGTGGATCTTATGGCCAATGGTTTGCCTTGATTCATATATTCTTCAGGGGGGAAATCACTCCTCTTATGCAACCTAAGTTGCAGCATCATTTTTCTTCTTTCAGCCCATCATCACTTCAGTTTTTCCTTGCACATTTGTTGCATTTAAAATTGAATTGTAAGCTTGTTCAGACAGATCTTGGTTTTTTTTATAAAATGCCTGTCTGTGGAGTTTCTTGTTCTTGTTCCAAGACCCCGAGAAGCAAACACATGTATTACTCAAATGGTTTTACTTGCAGTTTCTTATGTGTATTTACAGCTGTAAAATTACAGTTATTTGAGAAAGCAAAAAGCAGCGTGTTTGCTTTCAAACATCTTTTACCAAAATAATTACTTTAGAGCTCACCTTCCCTACATAGATGTTTAAACTGTTTTTACACATTACACCTCTGTCATTATCAAAATAAGTACCCTTCATAAGTACTCTTTACAACCAACTGAAAGCCTGCAATCAGAATGTGTTTTGAACACAACACTGGAAGATTTTTCCACATTCAGAGTAGTCAACATACCACCATGAATATAGTGACTGCATTCCAAAGAGGATCACAATCAGGTTCTTTCCAGTTATTAATGGAGCATAGCATATCATGTTAGAACACCAAAGGCTAATTCGCACAACTATAAACTGGCATGCTGAGAATGTGTGCTGATATATCTGTACTGACTTTGGCAAGTGGTAACATGGCTGCATTATTATTTTATAAGGTATCCAATTTATTGTACCATTGTCCACTTCTAGTGTACCACCCTTAACATGGTACCTATGGCTTGCTTGTTGTTGTTATTGTTATTGCTGTATGCCTTCAAGTCATTTCCAACTTATGTTAACTCTAAGGTGAGCCTATCATGGGGGTTACTGGGACATTTTAGCTATCGAAACAAAACAGTCTTTCCTTCAGGATTTACCCCCAGAGTTCAGCTATTATCTCCCATTTTTTCTTGTGTTGTTGAACTGAGTCTCCTTTATCCATCACTGACAGTGTGTCCATCGTTGCAGAGACAGGCACAATGTTCCACATATGGTGGAAATGCAAAATTGCAAAAACATTTTGGAAAAAAATTGCTAGAGTGATAGAAAAGAAATTGGATGAAGCAACTTTGTGACACCATGTGAAACTCAGCATTTATTCACACCAGACACATTCTCAATATGATTGCATAAACTTTTCATGACAATCAGTAGCTTCTCTCAACTTTTCTGAGTATCAGTAACTTCTTGCCACTAGACATTACTTGAAATCAAGAAAGCACACAATGAAGTGCATAATAATCTCTCTTCACAATATAATGCAAGATCAAAGATGCTCAGTGTTGGAGTTTTTTAGACTATATTTTGCACAAGATTGAACAGAAATCTGCTCCATTTTAAGGAAATAAGCAAGGCCCATAAACTCTTGCAAATTATTGATGCAAACTTGGCAAAGCATGATTTTCCCAGCTTAATATACAAGTCCTACAAGGATTCCAGGAGTATGCTTTTAATGGGGGGAAAAAACTGGTTGAGTCAAGCTAACTCTTTAAGTGGTTCTAATGAAGTATAGGTCAACGATATGGGAGGTTGACTTCTTTCTAGTAAGAGTTTGTTGCAGAAGGACCTCTCTCAGAGTTTTTTGAGTCTAACATCAGGATGAAAATGAACCATGTACACTGCTTTAAGCTCACTGGATATTTAAACAAACCTAAGACATGAATAATAGCTCTCCAACTGCTGTTATCTGTTTGAAACTAAGCACTGGCACTGTTTAAAGCACAAAATAGTCTGCCTCTAATAATTTTAAAGGCTAAACTGCTTGTTAGTTTGTTAAACCTGTTTCTAATTTCTTTTACCCTGAGTCAAGGGGAGGTCATGCTTATCATTATAAAACCATTTTAAACAATCTGGTCCGCACAGAGGTTACCTAGAAGCCCAAACCCAAATCCAAAATGATTTTTTAAAAAGGGGGTGTCCAAAGGGCAAGGTGGGAGTAGGAGGTTATCAAGGCTGGCAACTGCAAGGCCAGCCTTGGAGAAGCCAAGATCACAATATTTTTTTTCTACAGAAAATATCAAGCTAGATATTATCAGACATCCTTTCTTTCAGATACTCAGCATCATCCAGACACATCCACTCCCCACTGACTCATTCAACTGTCTCTCTCAACTCTCACCAATACTTGTATTTGTATTTATCTTCTTGAAACTTAAATGAACAAATGTTCTTGAACTAAAATCTCCATTACCTCTAGACTTCATGGCAAGTAGTCAAAAATGAGTGGACAGTATGGTGTAGTGGTTTGAGTGATGGGCAACCAGAGCTCTGGGAGACCAGAGTTCAAATCCTGTCTGGGAAAGCAGCCAAGAATGCTGATAGAGAAACTGCTCACTGAGGCCGGTGCAGCCTTAAGGCAAAGCAAAGTCCGTGCAAACAAATCAAGATTAAAGCAAAGCTCCACAGCATAAACCAAGACTCCAGCCAGAGAACAGTCAAGCACTCTGAGGTCTAGGATTCTGAAGAGGCAAATTAACAAGGCAGTCCAAAGGTCAATAGTTCCAGATAGTCAAGATGAGAAAGCAGTCCGAGTGTCAAGAGTCAGAGACCAGTGTGTTTTTGGCCAGCAAACTCAGATAATATCTGACAACTGGTTTGGCATCCTTCACCTGTTTATATTACCAGCTCTCATGAGCTCACCTATTTGCTGATTAATTGGTGTTTTTCATAAAGCCTCCTCAAATGCCAGAGGCACACCCTTTCAGCTCTTCACTGGTTGAAGGTAGGTATGCTGTTTTCATCCTCTTCCATGCCTGAAAGCTCTGCTGCCTGGAGGCTTGGTTGCTGAGCCTCCTGCTAGACCACAGACTCTGCTTGAACCTCCTTGGAAGACACAGACTCTGGTTGAGCTGGTAGGGCAGAGCTAGGGCCTGGCTCAGTCTCAGTCTCAAACTGGGACTCTAACTCTGCCCCCTCATCCTCTGAGTCCTCAGCCATGCTGGGCATGACAAATCCCCCCTTGGTCATGGAAACTCACTGCAAAAAGATCACAAAACCTGGGTTTTCAAAATGGGGAATGGGTTCCCACCCAGGCCAAAACAACTGCCAGCCTCTCCGCCTTCAGCTATAGGAAATCTTATCAATTAGTACTCTCCAGCCAGGAGCCCTCCAACTGTGTTGAGCTAAAAACCTCACAATTTCCAGCCAATACAGGCATTGCCATGCTAAGTGTGAATGATGGGAGTTGGGATCTAGTCCCGTATCTATATTGTCCAAAGATAATAAATACCTGAATTCACAGTAATCTAAAACAGTTGTTATGCAAGATTTGTGGTTGTTTAACCAGAAGGCAAGAATAGGTGATATAAACCTATAATTATTGTGTTATTAGGGTTTTCATCCTTCAATCTGCTAGGTCAGTAAAATGAACTGGAAAGCATCTAGACTGAGGGGTCAAAGGTATGACAGAAGGAATGAGTACTTTAGGCACATGGATCATAAAGAATAAGGAATGGCAAAGAATGGATTAGCAGACCAGACCTGGGAGATGAGGGCATGGGTTAGCTCAAATGTAAAGCAGTGTCTTAGTAGGATGTTTAAAAGCATGGAGGAATAGGAGGTGGCTAGCAGAACATAATGGCAGATTGATATTATGCACCTGCAAATTCAAAATTAGAAGGCATTTATCTATGATTGCACACTCTCCCCACTGTAAAACTCCCATGGTCAAATTTAAGGATTCCCTCTAGCATCCTCATGCGCATAAAAAACAAACAAACAAAAAACAAAAAAAAAACCCTTAAAGGAACAGAAAATCTTTTGATTCAGTTATGCAGCTCATCTTGAAAAAGTATAAATCCATATTTTTTTTAAAAAAGTATAAATCCTTGAATTCATTTCTCAGCCTTCTGCAGAGGTTAAGATGAAGTGTGTCTGTATGTCTCTGTGTGTAGCATACCGCAAATTCCTTTTTATTATTTTTTTAATAAAATAAATCAATTCCACACTTGCTTAACTAGAAACATTTCCCAGAATATTCAAGTAACCACAAATGTGTTTATGATTGGGATGAAAGGGATATCTGATTAAATTAATAACTGAAATACAGAAATAAAACAGCACATAAGGACTGAAGGACAGCTGTACATTTGGAAATCCAGGCTAGAAGGCAGCAGCTCACATCTTTCAGGGGCTCAAACTAATTTGGAGATTATGTCAGATGTGCCAGTTAAGTGGATAAAGGTACACAATACACCCTGTATCCACTATACTGAGAGTGGGGGGAATTTCTGCACTGAGTTTATTCCTTAGCAACCATCCATCCCAATGAAAGAGGCATACTGATCACTGGATCTTCAGTTCTTTGCTTTCTCTTTGAACTGTGTACACATCTATGCATGCACCTCTCTTTGCTCCAGCAGAGACATTTTCCGTCTGAGACTCTGCACCCAGTTTTCCTTAATTTTCCCACTAAAAACACCCAGTTCTGGTAGGTTTTGTACTATCACCATGGTCAGCATTTTCCCCTAAGAGTGTCTACTTAATGTAAAATGTCATTCCGTTGAATACTTCGTTGCCTACAACCAGGCATTATAAATAATATTTCTAAATCACTTTGTAATCCTGTAACAGTTTTATAATCCCACCTGCCCAGTTTTCAGTATCTAAGCCTAAAGTATAAAAAAGGAGACCCCAAACCACTAACCATGACAGCTGAAGGTTACTCCAACAGAACAAATGTACAGTGCTGAGCTATTTAGAAAAATATCTTTTGTGCAAATGTCTAACTTTTCATCGGAAGAGAAGGAATTGTTCCAAGCCTCCCCCCCCCTTTTTTTTTTTGAACACTTAAATTACATATCTAGGCAATAGGCACTTTTTGAATGATTTCTCCTATGGAGGATTGCAAGCACTGATGACTGCAAATAGAATTCACATTGTTCACCCAGTGGAAATCATATCTACCTTCCAAGTAAGATATATATGCTTTTTTTAAAAAATCAACAACAGCAACAACAACAACAACAACAGAAGAAGAACATATTTCACAAAAAAGAGGGGGAAAGGCCTTGGGTAAGGAAGACAGTAATCCTAAAACATCTTTACCTTGAAGTAACTGCTTGAAAGAAATCAAACTTGCTTCCAGCAAACGATGGCTACAATCAGACTAGGTCACTTTTGTTGTAACTCACCAAATGCATCATTTTGCAGCCGTGTTTCAACAGGGCGGGAAAAGCTAGTCCTTCTCCTACCAAGTTTCACCATTGTTCAGATCCCTGGTCTTGAGAGAGACCTCAAAGATTAAACGATAAGAACTTCCTTCTACAGAAGCCTATATTCAACCCCAAGAAAAACAAAGGCACAAAAAGTAGCCTTTGCTACTAAGAACAAGCACTTGAACAAGTGTATATACTGCATGCATTAGCAAGGCACTCTGGGGGCCCAAGTCTCCAAAGGAATCTAAGGGGGCTGAACAATTGTGAATAAAAGAGCATATGCCTTGCAGTGTTGTGATGCCCTTATTTTATTTTTTTTCTTTATAAAAGCAGCCCCTTAATAAAAGTGGGTCTTAAAACTTTTAGTCCACCGCAATTGGTTTTTGTTAAAGTCTCTGGGTGGTTCCCACCAAATCTTTAAGTCTCTTTGTACACAACCAAAAGAGCTCAGCTCAATGCACAAGCTGACACTCTTTCATGTGTACAAGCCAGTTCAACAAAAGGCTCTCCCCTCCAATATACCTAACCCTGCTGCCTATTCCTTCTGCTTCAGACTTCTGATGAAGTTGGCTGTTGCCCATGGAAGCTGAAGTTGTGAGGATGAGAAAGAAGATTACTCTGGCTCCTAAGATGCTGCAGCAGTCGGTGTGACCTTAACTCCTGCGCCACATAAATACATTGAATGATCTACAAGAGTCGCTCCACATCAAACACATTCACATGCAAGTGCAAACATATGAAACCCACATAAAAATAAACTTAACAATCAATAGAATTAAAGCTTGCTGCAGAGTGGTGTAGTGGTTTGAATGTTGGACTGTGACTCTGGAGGCCAGGGTTTGATTCCTCGCTTGGCCATAAAATCCAATGGGTGACCTTGGCCAAGCCACATTCTCTCAGCCTCAGGGGAAGGCCATGGCAAACCCCCTCTGAACAAATCTTGCCAAGAAAACCCCATGATAGCTTCACCTTAGGGTTGCCATAAGTCCGACATGACTTGAGAAGGCACCCAACACCACAGCTTTTTAAAACACCGTCTTCTTGAGGACCTAATGCTACACATATAGAACAATACACACTGTTTTAACTTTTCAAATTGTTCAATTGTATTTTTTTTTTATTTACATTTTATACATTTGGATGCTTTTGCGCTACTTTTAAATTCTATTGTTTTAAACTCGCCGCTCACCTTGAGAAACCAAACGTCTCAACTGCAAAGGAGGACAAGGCGCAGTAAAACGTAGGACATTCAAGAAAAATGTAGGACATGCTAAAACAAAAGCCAGACATGCTCCTATAAGCAGGTCAACCCATGCTGCTTCGCCATGCTCAAAATGGAGGACGTTTTGGAATTCCTCCTGGACAGAAGGCTGGAATGTAGGATGTGTCCTGGAAAAGGAGGACGTCTGGTCACCTGCTTGAGTCACACTGGTGGCTATATGTAAATAATAATAATAGTAAGTAATATCTCCTTTTACCAGGGACTTGCATGTGGCATCAATGTGCGATGGCCAACTCAGGCAGGTGACATCTGTGTAAAAGAGAAACTTGACACATTTGGTCCCCTGTCTGTCACCCAGGCACCCAGAAAGGAGCATGGATCATGTGCCATCATGCCCTGGCCACAAGTGGGCAAACCAATCCCCAAAAGTACCCTTGAAGCCCAGGACTGTCTCTGCCAAGCCCTCAGACAGCGGCACAGGCTACTGCACAACAACAACAAGTGTGTGTGTGTGTGTATATATATATATATATATATATGTACACACACACACCCCTGCAGAAGGATCTGGGAGACAGGTCTCCACAAAGAGATTGCCTTCCTTCGTTTTTTCCTTCCTCACAGAAGAGTGAAGCGCAGCTTTTGCCTGGCCAGCAGCTCCCCTTCGCCTCTCTGTGTTGGGTGTATTGTGTTGCGTTGCGTTGGCTGTGTGTCTTCAAGTCCCTTCTGACTTATGGCGACCCTACCGTGGTGTTTTCTTGGCAACTTTTCCTTCAGAGAGGGAGGTTTGCCCATGGCGTCCTCCTCCTCTTGAGGCTGAGAGAGTGGGACTTACCCAAGCCGAGATTCAAACCCAGGTCTCCAGAGTTGTTGTTGTTGTTGTTGTGTGCCGAGCCTGTCACCCTCACGGACCTCTCCTGGGATTTTCTTGGCAAGTTTTCTTCTTCTTCTTCTTCTGGGGGGGGGGGGGTTGGCCAGGGCCATCCTCCTCTTGAGGCTGAGAGAGTGTGACTTGCCCAAGGTCACCCGGTGGGCTTTGTGGCAATGCTTTCTGGGATGCCGGTAAAGGAGGAACCCCCAAAGGACCTCCTCGCTCCGGCTCAAGAGGCATCTCCTGGCCGCGGCCTCCCAGCCCCAGACTCACCTGCTCCTCCTCAAAGGCACCGGGAAGAAGGAGAAGGAGAGGCAGCGGAGGACGAGGAGGAGGAGGAGGCGGCTGCAGCAGCAACATGTCCCTCCGCCTCAGGAGCAGCAGAGGCGGCAGCAGCTCGCCTTCCTCCCGGACGCTGCCTCCACCGCCGCCTTTGCCTTTGCCTCTGCAGCTGCTCCTGCCCCTGGAGCCCCGGCTGAGCTCCGCCGGACGCCCCGGCATGGCATCCTCGGAAGGACCCTTCCCTCCTGGCTACCTCACTACCTTAACTCCGTGCAGAGACAGCCGGCGCCCCGTCTCCGCCGGGAAGGAATGCATGGGACAACACCCCCCGCCCAGCGCCACGCCAGAAGAGGAGACGACTAAAAAAAGAATTACTACGAAGAAGCGAAGAAAAAGAGGCATTCCTTAAAAAACTTAGGCGATTCAACGATGCGGCATTTCTTATCACATACGACTGGGAAAGGGAAGCCTATGGGATAAGCCTAGCTGGTCGCTCCGTCCTTCTATTATCCTACTCCTCTCCTCTTCTGCACTACTTTCCCCTTCCGCTTGATTCCTCCGACCGATAAAAGAGTCTACCTTTCACTTCTCGAGAATTCTCCTTCGGCTCTTCCTCCTCTTCTTCCTCCTCCTTTCCTACCCCTTTTCCCTTTCCCTGTCGCTTCTCTTTCTCCCCTTCTTCTTTCCTCCTCCTCTTCTTTCCTCCTTCCCTTCCTCTTCTTCCTCCTCCTTTCTCCCTTTCCTTTCCCTTTCCCTCCTCTTCCCTTCTCCCCTTCCTTCCTCTTCCCTCTTCTTTCCTCCTTTCCCCCTTCCCTTCCTCTTCTCCTTCTTCTTTTCCTCCTCCTCTTCTTTCCTCCTTTCCCCTTTCTCTTCTTCCTCCTCTTTTTCCCCCTCCCTCCTCTTCTCCTCTTCCTCTCTTCTTCGCTACTCCTCGCCCTCCTCCGTGGCGCAGCCTTTGCGGGGCTGAGACTGTCCTGGGTGACACTCAGCAGGAGGAGGAGGGAGGCCTTTTCCTGCAGCTGCTCCAAAGCGAGGAAGGCCAAGGCAGTGGCAGGAAAGTCCCACACTTCCAAACGGGGGGGAGGGGATGGATTGGGAGTCCAAGGATGCATCCACACTGGAGAAATAACTCGGTTTGGCTCCTCTTTAACTCTTTATGTGGCACTAGAGCTCTCTCTCTGGTCCTTATCACTTGGTGACCTGCGTGCTGTCTTCCCCAAAAATGGCTAAAGTGTTGTCATTCCAAAAAAGCAAGCCCATTTGCTAATGGTTATCACACACAAGAGCACAACAAGGGGTTAAAGGCACATTATTTAGGGTTAGATTCGAATTTGGCTATCAGATGGGTGAGGACAAATCCCCATCACTTGCTTAGAAATATCTTTTCTGAGCATGTTCAAGTGTCCCCCCCCCACCCACATGCCACAGGGAGGGAGGCCTTTTTGCCCCCAAAGCCCCAAAAGCTGTGTCTGAGGAAGGCAGACAAACCCCACAAAACCACAAAGACACACACCTACACACAAGAGTCATATGAGTCCTATTTGCTCTGAGGCTGAGAGAGTGTGACTTTCTCAAGGTCACCCAGTGGGTTTCATGACTAAGTAGGGTCCCTGTCTGTCATCCATCTGTCTGTCTGTCATCCATCTCTTTCTCTCTCTGTGTGTGTCATCTATCCATCCATCTATCTATCTATCTATCTATCTATCTACTTACCTATCCATCTCTATCTATCATCTACCTATCCATCCATCCATCCATCCATCTCTGTCGTCTCTCTCTCTCTCTCTCTCTCTCTCTGTCAGAGAGAGAGGGTCCATAAACTTGCCTGGTTCCAGTGAGGGATGAGCCTCCCAGATGCCCTCCTTTTCCAGGACATGTCCTCCATTTCTGCCTCCTGTCCAGGAGGGCTTCCAAATCGCCCTCCCTCTGCCTTCTTCTCCCACCAGCAGCTCTGCCCTTCATGAGAAGCTCCATTAGAGGAGGAGAGAATGGGGCAACGAGGGAAGTGTGTATGTATCCCTTAAAGAAGTCTCTCCCAGGGACAGCAATCTGGAGCCTTGCATTATCACACAGCAGCCATTACTTGTGGAGCCAATTCACAAGGAAAGGGGACATGTAAATCCAGTAGTTTTGCAAATTTACTTATTTCCAGATTGACCTCACATCCACCCTGGATTCTCTTCTGATTGGCTGCAGCATCATGTGAAAAGCATGGTCCCTGAACCCTGGATGTCCCTGCATTGCCACCACTTTAAACATCCAATTTTGCTCCGTGTGATAAGGCTAAATGTCTCACAACGCTACACCTCTCAGAATTCCCTGGCACTGAGCCAGGGCAGTCAAAGTGGTTTCAAGCTGGATTGTTTCTGAAGTGTGTTTTGGACCCAGGGGATGAGTGGTTTTGGAAAGACTGATGTTCTTGTTGTGTGCCTTCAAGTCATTTCCTACCCAAAGGCAACCTTACCATGGGGTTTTCTGAGGCTGAGAGTGTGTGAGTCGGCCAAGGCTACCCAGTGGGTTTCCATGGTTGAGCGGGGACTCTGGTCTCCAGAGTCAGAGTCCAATATTTATTTATCTAGAATATTTATACCCCTCTCTTCAGCCAAAAGGCTCTCAGAGCAGTTCAGAGTCCAACCACTACTACGCCATGCTGGCTCTTGGAAAACCTAGGCTCCGTTTATGGTGTTGCCAGATGTAATTCTTAATTATAAGCTAGAGATTCACAGCAATACAAGATCGGACGTGATCCTGAAAGGAGCCTCTAGGGCTAGGCCCTGGCAACATTACATATGTATATATGTGTGTATAAACTGTGTGTCTAAATACACACAAGAACAGGTTTGGTTCCAAAAATGAAATACAGAACATGGTTCCAGAGGACCTGAAAGGTTACACTGAAATATTTCCTACTAGATTCAGCCATCTTTATTATCTGCAAATAGATTAAAAGGTCCTTAGCCAAATCTGGCATACACTTTGGTCTCACTGGGAAGGAACCGAATAATATAAACTCCTGTCTCTTCCACTGTAGGATTGTTACATCTGGCTGGGCCACAACTAGAATAATGCTCACTTCTCCTTACTGTGTGCAAGGCTTTTTTGCACTGAGTTATTTGAGCAGGGAATTGCTGAAAAGAAAAGGATCAAATGTAGTGTAAGGAATGTGCGTTCTTGGTTCCCGTATGGCAATTCTAAAGGTTAAATAAACGGCACAGCTAATAATGTATCGTATCAGTACTGTATCAGTTCTGTACTGCTGCTTTGGGCCTCAGTTTGGGACAAAAAGGTGGGATAGGAATAATCTAAAGGCACTTCATCCCTTCTCAACTTGGAAGCTAAGCAGGGTCCGCCCTGGTTAATATTCGGATGAGACATCACCAAAGGAATACCAGGTTCTGTAGACTTCAGAAGAAGGAACTGGCAAAACTATCTCTTCACTATTCCTTGCGTAAGAAAAGCCGATGAAACTCAAGGAAGTGGACAGGAAATTTAAGGCACAGCCTTTATTATTATTATTATTATTATTATTATTATTATTTTGCCTTTTTCCCAGAACTGGGACTCAAAGCGGTTTACAAGATTTAAAACACTACAGTTAAAAACACAGAAAAGTGTTGCATTAAAACAGAGTTGCATTATTACAACATTAAAACAGATTGCATATAAAAGAATAGAATATAATTAAAAAGATAAAAGTAGTTAAAACACATTAAAAGACCATACACATATATAAAAACACCATACACACATAAATCAAATAAATAAATAAGAACAATTAGACTGCTATTGCTATCATCTTTTAAAAGTGTTTAAAAATTGTCAGGAAAATATTAACAAATACATGTACAACTCCATCATTTGCCAGTTAGTATCTGTAACCATCTGCTTATGCAGAATAAGTATCCAGTGTCCTCTAGATGTTTTGGTTTACAACTCCCATAATCCCTAATCGCTGTCCACTAGTTGCAGCCCAAAACATCTGGAGGACTCCAGGTTGCTATGTCTCTTTTAAGTGCCTAACTCATAACTTGCTTGATAAAATATTTAAGACTAAAAATAAAGCTGCTTAATTTTTTCCCCTCCAAAATTTTTATTATGGTCTTTTGTTCTCCCCTCCCAAGTGCACACTGAATACTTTATGAATAAACTGAATTGGTTATAAAATCTCATAGCACATAAAAAGATTTTACACTTAAGAATTGGAGTTGCAGTAGTAGGGTAAAGGCAAAAGGAGAAGGGATGAGTGGTGTTCCCTGTAAGCATGTAGCAGAAGAAGGGTAAAACAAGCAAAGTAAAGTTTTAAAGAGAACTGACAAGATGTAGTGGTTTGAGCATTGGACTATTATGGACATTATCACACGGGAGGAATGTCTCCCAAGTTTGAAAGAAAAGAAAGTAGGGTCAATTCGGAAATGAACACAAGTAAGTGGATGGCTATCACACCACAGAAGAACACAGCGCTTACCCCAAAGCCAAATTAGTGTGAATGCAAAAGAAATTATCATATGAGTACGTACCCTTCGTAGTCTAGAATTCGAATTAGCATCCCTGCACATGCACAGTGAGGGCAGAATCAGATTGTGACCTTTTTACACTTCTGGTGGGGCTTGCCTGCTGTTCCTGTGGTTTTGCCTTGTTTCATGTTATTTGTTCATTCATTACCCTTTATTTCACGTTATTACGCAATTCACATTATTTGTGCATTCATTAGCTCTTATTTCACGTTATTTAGGGAATTCACCAATTCAAAACCAGTCGAAAGCAACCTTGTGCTTGGTTTGAGCATTGGACTATGACTCTAGAAGGCAGGGATGGAATCCCACTGGATGACCTGGTGCAAGTCACACTCTCTCAGCCTCCTCAGAAAATGGCAATGGCAAACCTCAGGGTGGGGGTCTCCAGATGGTTGTATGTGTGTGTGTGTGTGTGTGTGTGAGAGAGAGAGAGAGAGAGAGAGAGAGAGAGTGTGAGACTGTGTCTGTGCTTTTAAGTCTCTAGCTATGGGGGTGGGAGAGTTTGGCTGCAGTGAGGTTGTGGGGGGCCTGGGTCCTCTCTGGCCTGTTGGGAGTTCCATTGAAGGCAACGGCACTGCCTCCATGCCATGAGTCGGAGGAGGGGGAAAGGGGAGGGGAAGCTGGGCAGGAACCAGAGCTGACGACTAAGGCTACATCCACACTGGAGAAATAATCCAGTTTGGCACCGCTTTAACTCTTTGTGGCCCAAGGCTATGGAATTCTGCGAGTTAGGGTTTGTTGTGGGACCAGAGCAATGCCCTTGAGGAGAGGAAAACAGACCTCCATTCCCTAGGCTGCCCCACTCCATCCTACCCCAAAGGAGGAGGAATTGGGGAAGAAGAACAACTCTTCGGGGATAATCAAAAGGGTAGGATTTTTCCCTCTTATTGAAGCCCCTTGGTGCTGGAGGAAGGAAGGAAGGCAAAAAGGTTCCTGAGGGGCACAAGGGGCCAGGATCAGGGCAAACCCCATGCCCACCATTTTGGGCAGAGAGAGAGAGAGCTTTCAGGAGAGCACAATAACGTGAATACCTGTGATTGCATTCGGGATGACATTGGATTATACTTCCAATTTTTGTTGTGTGATAACGACCTATGATTTTGGAGACCAGGGTTTGAATCCTTGCTTGGCCGTGGAAACCCACTGGGTTATCTTGGACAAGTCACATGCTCTCAGTCTCAGAGGAAGGCAAGGACAAACACCTCTGAACCAAATTTTCCCAGAATGCCCAGCCTTACCATCACCATGAGTCAGAAATGACTTGAAGGCATACAACAACAACAACAACAACATAGTTTTACAACTGTACAGAGAAAAGAAGTATACTGTAGGTAGAAACAGAATTCACATGTTTTCCTTTTTTTTAGTCACTTCGTGTCCTTTTTGACAGGGTGTTTTTGAAAGATAAATGCTCTATCCTTTGGGCAAAGGACTCAAAATGTCTGTTTGTCTGTCTCATCTAATCATTGTATGAAAAATCGGCTTCTCATTATAACATAGGAAAGTGGTTTTAATGTTGACTTCTTTTTTTTTACAAAAGCATCATGCAGTGTGGAAAAGAGCCTAAAATAGAATACAGTAATGACATAATCACTCATGTCATCAGCAAAATCCATCACAATGGACCTTCCATTTTAACAAAAGGTACAGATTTTCTCAGCAAGTATATGCAGTTCCAATCAATATTAATGGAAGTTACACGAGTGCATTAAAGGGATAATGTACCCCCTGGTTGTTAAAAAGCCTGCAAAGTAAACAGGGCTCCCTGTTGGAAGGTAAAGGGCCTTCCATTTCATATGTCAAAAGGAGCTGGTTTGCTGGTGCCATGACAAAAAGCCCTGGTAAGTGTCTTGTTCGGTGGGACTTTCAAAATATTTTCACTCTAGTTCTGTATTCTCAAGACTGAGTAAGAAATTTCAGTAGTTTCAATATAGTTTTACTTAACACATGAAAAACAGATATTTCTAGATCATAGTATAGATGGACAATAAAGTGCATTGCTTTGAAAAAACAACAAAGTTACATGAAATCCATAGGAAGAAACTATCACTTTTTATATGATGTAGTTTGTGTGCATGTGTGTTCATAGAATCATAGAATCATAGAGTTGGAAGAGACCACTAGGGCCATCCAGTCCAACCCCCTGCCATGCAGGAAATCCAAATCAAAGCATCCCTGACAGATGGCCATCCAGCCTCTGTTTAAAGACCTCCAAGGAAGGAGACTCTATCACCCTCCGAGGGAGTGCATTCCATTGTCGAACAGCCCTTACTGTCAGGAAGTTCCTCCTAATGTTCAGGTGGAATCTCTTTTCCTGCAGCTTGCATCCATTGTTCCGGGTCCTGTTCTCTGGAGCAGCAGAAAACAAGCTTGCTCCCTCTTCAATATGACATCCTTTCAAATATTTAAACAGGGCTATCATATCACCTCTTAACCTTCTTTTCTCCAGGCTAAACATCCCCAGCTCCCTAAGTCGTTCTTCATAGGGCATGGTTTCCAGACCTTTCACCATTTTTGTCGCCCTCCTTTGGACACGCTCCAGTTTCTCAATGTCCTTTCTGAATTGTGGTGCCCAGAACTGGACACAATATTCTAGGTGGGGCCTGACCAGAGCAGAATACAGTGGCACTATTACTTCTCTTGATCTAGACACTATACTTCTATTGATGCAGCCTAAAATAGCATTGGCCTTTTTAGCTGCCGCATCACACTGTTCACTCATGTTCAACTTGTGGTCTACTTGGACTCCTAGATCCCTTTCACACGTAGTTTCATTCAGCCAGGTGTCCCCCATCCTATATCTGTGCATTTTATTTTTCCGCCCTAAGTGCAATACCTTACATTTCTCCGTGTTGAATTTCATTTTGTTAGCTTTGGCCCAGCTTTCTAGTCTATTCAGGTCATTTTGAATCTTGATCCTGTCCTCTGGGGTATTAGCTATTCCCCCTAATTTGGTATCATCTGCAAATTTGATAAGTATGCTTCCAATTCTGTCATCCAGGTCATTGATAAAGATGTTGAATAGCACTGGGCCCAGGACAGAGCCCTGTGGGACCCCACTGGTCACTTCTCTCCAGGATGAAAAGGTGCCATTGTTGAGCACCCTTTGGGTTCGGCCGGTCAACCAATTACAGATCCATGTAACAGTTCCTTTGTCTAGCCCACATTTTACAAGCTTGTTTGCAAGTATGTCATGGGAAACCTTGTCAAAGGCCTTAGTGAAATCAAGATATACTATATCCACAGCATTCCCTTCATCTACCAAGCTGGTAATTTTATCAAAGAAAGAGATTAGGTTTGTCTGGCATGACTTGTTTCTCTGAAACCCATGTTGACTTTTTGTGATTATGGCATTGCCTTCTAGATGTTCACAGACTCTCTGTTTAATGATCTGCTCCAGAATCTTTCCTAGTACTGATGTCAGACTAACTGGACGATAATTGTTGGGATCCTCTTTTTTCCCCTTTTTGAAGATGGGGACAACGTTTGCCCTCCGCCAGTCTGCTGGGATCTCTCCTGTTTTCCAGGAGTTTTCAAAGATTATTGCCAATGGCTCCGATATTACATTTGCCAGTTCTTTTAATACCCTTGGATGGAGTTCATCTGGTCCCGGAGACTTAAATTCATTTAGATTAATAAGGTGTTCCTCTACTATCTCTTTACTTATTCTGTACTGAAATGCCCCTATCCTGTCCTCTGCTCCATTATCCTCAGGTTGAGCACCCTTTGATTTTTCTGAGAAGACTGAGGCAAAGAAGGTGTTGAGTGCCTTCAATTCATTTCCGACTTATGGCGAGCCTAAGGCAAACCTATCATTGAGCTTTCTTGGCAAGATTTCTTTGGAGGGGGTTTGCCATTGCCTTCCCCTGAGGCTGAGAGAGTGTGACTTAATAAAGATCAGTTAGAGGGTTTCATGCCCAAGCTGGGAATCGAATCCTGGTCTCCAGAGTTGTAGTCTAATGCTCAAACCATTACGCCATGCTTATGCACATACAAATTCATATGCAAAATGGGATCTGGAAATATGCTAATATATTAATCATCCACTGATCAATGGCTTTAGGAAGGTCTCTGCTCTCTGGAATAACAGTAGTTGGTGTCCTACAGAATGGGTACATTTGTACAAAGCCAGAACTCTGGCTTTTGCAGAATTAAGCAGTGTACTAAACAGGTAGCGTACTGCCAGATTGTTCCTGCTGCAAGCTGAATAAACCACTGACCTTCCCAGTTGTGGTTTGTTTATTGTGACATTCACCTGCCAAACTCACATGTCCCTCTTTCAGCAAGCTAAAGTAATAAAACCTACAAGAAGCATGAGTTCTTTCATGGCCTTGCCAGTGGACAGCACCATGTAACATGACACAGAATGAGGTAGTACTTTCTATGATTCCTACCCCTGATATACAGAAACATGTCTTGTAGGTATGTAATTTGGGTGGCTTACAGTACTATTCTTTATAGACTTTTATTTAGTCTCACTTATCTGAAATGTTTGGGACCAGAAGTGTTTGGGATTTGGGGTTTTTTTGGGGGGAGGGATTTCAGAATACCTGTTTTTGCATATACAATGGGCCTTTGTATCTGCTTGGTTTTGGTTCCCACAACATGTGGATATCAAAATCCATGGGTGTCCAAGTCCCATTCTATACAATGGCATATTAAAATGATGTCCTTTATATAAAATGGCAAAATCAAGATTTTTTTAAAGTGTGTGTGTGTATGTGTGTGTGTGTGAATATTTTCAAGCTGTGGATGGTAGAATCCATGGATGCAGGATCCGTAGATACAGAGGACCAACTGTATGTACATAATGAGATATCTTAAAGACACAAATCTAAGCATGAAATTCATTGATGTTTTATATACCTTATAACCATAGCCTGAAGGTAATTTTATACAATATTTTAAGTAATTTCGTACATAAAACAAAGTATGTGTACACTGAACCATCAAAAAAGTAAAGGTGTCACAATCTCAGCCACTCATGTAGACAATGTTGGAATATTTCAGATTTTGGAATTTTGGATAATAGGGACTCAAATCTGTATCAGATATGCTTACATGCAAATCCTGTACTTATTTAATTCTGGGAACTTCATGGAGCTTCAGGAAATAACCCTGGGACAAAAACAAATTTCCTGCATTCTAAGAAATCTTTGCACCAATACTGTTAAATTCATACTGAATATTTCATAGTGATATTGAAATGCTCCATATACAATGTAGATGCTGAGGCATCAGTATGAACTAAAGATTCCTCTATGAATAGCAGATTTCCTATATGTAAGCTTGGATATCTAGTTGGATACACTTCTAGCCATAATTCATTTGCAAGAGGAAAAAGATACAAATACTGTATATTAAGTAAGGCTCCTACATATATGCATCTGATTAAACAAGTGTTTATAATAGGATTTGAAAAAGAGGTTATGCTGAAAGTATGTAATACAATACATGAACACAATGAAATAAAGCAGGCAACCTGTAACAGGATAGTACCATGTGAAAATATTCACTTAGTTTTTTCTAATTAGAACTTGTACATTATTATCTTCTGTAGTTGTCCAAGTGAGTTAGTTATGACAGCTTTCCTTCACTTTGAAATTTACTGCATGCTATTATATACTTTTTTTAAAAATTCAGCATGTTTGCAGGAACTATCTGAAGACCAGCCAAATTGTCCATTGTGCTTTTGAATCACACATGAAAGAGAGAACAAACAGAACAAAAAGAAATGAAGTTTATGTTATAGACTAGAATAAGAATGGAAAATGTGAGCATGCATAACAAATCAAAGGTTTGGCAAGCAAAAAGAGAGAAAATGAAAGTTATGAAGCTGCCTTCTACTCAGCAAGACCACCTAGTCGAGCTCTGCTACATTAATGGTGACTTGTCCAAGCAGATATATTTCCAAGACCTGGCACCAGTGGCAGCTTGCAAACTGAATGTGCGGTTCCCCTCTCAGCCGGCAAGTTGCCTGTGCTGATATCTTTTTAACTAGAAATGCTGCAGATTGATTAAAAAAAAAAAAATGAAATGAGCTCTACCTTGAGCTATTGCCTGTTCCACTTTGGTGATTCTTGACTTGAGCCATAGCTGAAGGCTTATTTTCTATCCAGTTGAATCTTCCATTTACTGATGTTGGAGTTCAGCTTTTATTATTTTTTTTTAAATTGAAAATATTGTAAAGCATTTCTTCAAGCATTCAGATACCATATGATCAATATTGTCGTACATTATAATATAAAAACAACAGCACACAACAAAAACAGATTAAAACAATGAAGGGCATGAAATATAATAAATAGCTTGTATCGTACCTTGAATGAGGCTGAGCTGTCTGCAGAAATCCAATTATGTTTGTCATGGAACATTATTGAAAATATAAAACACAGTTTCAACCAATATTATCTGAAAGAGAAAAATAAAAAAGCTTATTTTCCCAAAACAACAATTGCACTGGAACTCTTTAGCCATTCTGTATCAACTTGCCATCATTTGGTGCCCTTATAACTGCATTGGACTGTGACTCTTATCAAACTCATCCAGCATGGCTATCCTGGTGGAGATAGTGGAAGTTGTAGTCTAACAGGTTGGGCAAGGCTGCCATAAATAAATATATGGCAGTAGAATACAACATGATATAATATAGTATAATATTTTCTTCACTACAGGTGGATTGACTTAATCAAGGAAGCCATGACCCTAAGGACTGTTAATAGCAGGTTCGCTTGAAAGCCTCTCATTCATAGGGTCATTATAATTTGACATGATGGAAAATAACAACAGAACAACTGGATCCTAATAGAGAACCCAATATAGCTTGCAACATAGATTAAAACAGAATACAGATACAAACACTAATAATATTTAAACAAACAAGTTATTTTATCAAAGATAGCACTAAATAAAAACAATTTTAAAATATTTAAACGTTAACAAATGAGGAAAATGTAGCTACATACACTATTAAAAATGCTACCACATCTATCAGAGCCAAAGTCTGCCTGAATAAACAGTTCTGCTTGCCAGCAGAAAGACAACTGGGAAAGGTGTCAACCTAAGTGCTTTGGGAATAAGTTCCCCTATGTGGGAGCAGCCACCAAGAAGGCCTGCCTTTGTGTCCTCATCAAACATGCCTGTAACAATGGTGGAACTGAGAAAAGGCCATTCTCCAAAGATCTCAAAACTTGGGCATGCTTGTATAGGGAGATATGGTATTTCAGACAGCAGAAAAGACTAATCTATAGATATTTATAGATCACGATAAGCACTTTGAGTTATGTCTGGAAGCAGGCTGGTAGCCAGTCTAACTGCTATAACAGAGAGAGTTATTTTTTCCATGTAATCAGCCCAAGTCAATAGCATTTTGGACCTACAGAGGTTTCTGCACATTTTGCAAAGGTGATCCCATGTTGTGTTTAGTACGTTAATCAAAACAGGATAGAATTAATGCATATTCACCATGGTCAGATCAGATACCTCCAGGAATGTGCATGGTACTCCCGACCAGTGCACACTTATTTCACTATAGAACCCAACCGACTCTGAAATATACTTGCATAGAATAGTATAATTATCACAGTAACCTGATCTTGCAGGTTAGATTGCCTCAATATAAATGTTGACGATAATTCACAGCGATGCATATATGTTGCTTAGCAGCACACTATTGGCTGGTAATAATTAGATAGTGAAAGTGCTGAGGAAATCTGGAATCATAGCAAAAGTGACATTAAATTACCAAGACAATATTGATTAATACAACAACTCATAGCTGTGTAACAATATAGTAATCCATCTTTCTGTGATATCCAGTCACCCCCTCCACCCATGATTAACATAGAAAATGTTATTACTACAATGAAATAGAAGCACAGAAATGAGATTAATAAATGTATAATTGTGTATTAAAATGATTAATGTGGCTGGACAGGAGACAGTGAAAATCTATACAAGATGCAGATTAAATGGCTACTTTAATGAATAGAAGAGAATCTATACAATAGAGAAGTAATTTTTAAGGTAGTCCCAATTCCCCTCAGCTTTTTAGTGGCAAGAAGCCTCCTTGAATTCAATATACAGATTAGAAGGAGAAACTGTAGAGGTTCAACAATAAATAAATAATAAATAATAATAAAACCTTAATTTATATCCCGCTTTTTGTTTCCGCAATCAAAGCGGCGTACAATCTTTAAAAAATACAATATATACAATTCCCCCCTTAAAAAAGGATTAAACAATTCCATCTATTAAAATTACAGACAATAAAAATCTAAAAACAATACTACAATAATAAAATAATGGTGGGCAGAGTCTTTGCTTGTATATGTTTGTGGGGGGAGCGTTACATGGCCGGGATCTATTCCTAACAATGAATAGGAAAGATTAACTGTCTGAATCTATGCTTGTTTACTTCAATGGGATTTACTCCTGGGTAATATGCAGAAGATTGCAGTTGTGGAAACTCAATTTACTGTTTGTTCATCAATACATGGGGATCTGAATATATGAAAATGAAGCTGATGAATATTTATTCATTTGTTCTTAGATATCTGTCAGGGCAGCTATTGCTTAACACTGTATATGATAGTCTTTTGTGCATGTTCACAAAAAGATTACAGAACAAGTAGGAAAATTGATAATTTGAAGACTTGTTTACTTTGAACAGTAGTATGTGGTATATTCTGAGCATCTTTATAAATTCCCTCTAACAGGGGAACCTTTGACTGGTCTGATGGCCAGAAATTGGCAGGCTACAAGAGTTCTTAAAACACCAAGCCATTTGGTTGAAAGCAGATGAAGACTGGATCTTCCACTGCAGTCCACAGAAAAAACAATTGAATGCAATTCCAACAAAATGAAAGCAGGTGAAAAAGAAAGAAGAAAATGAAATGAAAACAAAAAACCCCAGAACATTAATTTACTTGTGTAAATTAATGTTCGTCATTAATTACTGAAAATACAGTCATGTTCGTCATCAATTACTGAAAACAACAACAACATTCAATTCCAAAATAAAGAAAGAAACATAGTTGAATGTTGAGTTGAATGAGAGCCCTCCAAGGGACTCTGTTATTAACATTCCTGCTGAGGGCTTTCAAATGTAGGCTTGATTGAGTCAACGGGCCATGCAGTCTTCCTTTCCCTTTGCCTATTGTCTTCCACTTTAATGAGCATTATTTTCTAGTCCAGCGAGTCTTTTAGTTTCATGATATGTCCAAAGTATGATAAATTCAGTTTAGTCACTTTGGTTTCTTGTGAGAGTTCTGGCTTGATTTGCTCTTCATTCTCTACTGAGTATTAAAAAGCAGAAGAATGTGCCTGTGTTGACTGCAATCTGCTTTTCATCCCAATGGTAATCACCAATAAGGATGGCAGCTTTGGAATCAACATCTATAGTTGTTTTGTGGGTGGGTGGGTTAGAAATTGCTTTGATAAATATGTACACTCACCCTGCGCCATACATGGGCTTCCCTTATGCAGCTTTCAGTTTATGCTGAAGCCGCGGTACAATTAAATGAATGGTGCACATGCTGCATGCACGCGCCCCATTGTTTTCAATGGGGCATGACCATATGTGGTTTTCCTCTTACACGGGGGAGGGAGGGGGCAAAATGGATCCCCCCACATAAGGAAAGGGCTGACTGTAGATTGTGACAGGCTTTTCTTGCTGAGTTCCCCTCCTAAACAATTTTCTGTTAAAAATAACAAGTGTATGATTGATCTTGTGTTTTGATTGGTCAATAGATGTTCTCATTAGGCTACCAACCTCCATTCGGGGGAAGAGTGATTAACTCCTTAGAAATATGTTTCCTTCCTCCTCAGCATTCCTCATTACAGGTATGTCTGGCCAACTACAGTGACAGATGGTTGTCATTGAGCAGATGTTGTACTGCAAGTCCCAGCAGCCTTAGCCAGCATAACCAAAATGATGAGGCAAAAACATCTGGAGGGCCATAAGACAATTCCATCTTTAATGCAACCTCCTTATTTTAATCTGCTTACTTTAGTGTAATGTGCAGATGAGGAACTTTGGTGTAGTAAATTATATTCATATGAAAAAACAAAGAAACCCAAGTTCTCCCAGCACCAGCATCACCACCTGAGGACTGAAATTGACTGAACCATAGGCTTCCTAGTAAGGCTTTGTATACAGATTGGAATTCTTCTCCCACTAGAAACAGTTGTCCCTCCATATCCATAGATTCAACCATCCATGGCTTGAACATATTTTTAAAAAATAAATCCCAAAAAGCAAACCTTGATTTTGCCATTCTATATAAGAGACACTATTGTATATGATGGGACTTGAGCATCCATGGATTTTGGTATCCATAGAGGGTCCTGGAAGGAAACCCCAGCTGATACAAAGGGCCCACTGTATCTTGGTGAGTATAAAATGTTGTTTGCTTCCTGACTTGGAACACCTTATGATTT
>NC_056525.1:29289043-29298167 GCF_019175285.1 Sceloporus undulatus | reverse complement strand
CCATGCTACTTTTTGTGATGTGATCTGAATGTACTATCACAAGGAGAGGCTCAAAAGGAGAAGAAGAAAAGGAGGATCAGAAAGAGAGATACTGCTGCAGGTAGAGTTTATTAGCTTAAATGATGGATAGCAGCAAATAAACAGTTTGCAGTTCTTTTCATTGGCACTAGATGGCACAGAAAAGCATTAGGTATAAGAAGTGTTTGGTCAAAAACTTCAAAATAGCATTTCAATTTGATAAAAACTGCAAAATGATTTAAATAATGAATGGCTTGATGTATGTTATATTGTTTCTAAAAAACAGGCAGATATATTGCAGTTATATTTCTGTTGTGCTAAGTTTACCCCAGTAAAAGAAAAGAACGTACAACCCAGTAGTATGCTACATTTGCATCTCTTTGGCAAGGACCAGACCTGGAAAATTCCCATGTGAAATGTCTTGAGGTGACTATGAATGCACAAGAATTTGTCAAGGATCCCAAATACATAGAAATATTTTCATTTTCATTTCAACCTCTGGGTTTCCTTGATCACTGATTGCCATGCCAGCACCATTTCCACACCTTGCTTGCTACTTAATCTCTAAAATGAGAGATGTTGGGAGATTCAAGCCTAGGAATGTAAATTTTGACTATATTAATCCTTGCTCACTAAACAGAAAAGCACTTTTTTTTTGTTCTCACCATAAGATTGCATGTCCACAACCCCCTCGAAGGAAATCACACATTTGCAAGACGGATTTTTGCACATTTCTGTAAATGAGAAAAACCTAAAGCTATGATAAGGGTTGCCTTGTTGAAGGGACTAGTAAAAAGTAGAAGGAAGAGATAAGGTATTTGCCTCCCTGTCAGCAACTCGCTTGTTCAAGTCTCCTATGTGAACAAATATTCCTATTCAAGACTTCTCAGAAATGATATCCCATTATCCAGAAACCCTCTTCAGTAACCCGCTATACTTGGTAATGCTTAGCAGCACTTTTCTTTAGAAAAATGCTGTTTCCTTCTAGCTTGCAATGGGCCTCAAAGTGCAGGAGCAATAATGGCAGTAACAGCAGAGGACCTGGGAAGAAGGTTCTTTAACATAATGTAGTGTTAATGGGCCCATCATCAGTGTTGTTAACTGCCTTCAAGTTGTCCAGAATATTGTGTCCAGTTCTGGGCACCACAATTTAAAAAGGATGTTGAGAAACTGGAGCATGTCCAAAGGAGGGTGACTAAAATGGTGAAGGGTCTGGCAACCATGCCCTATGAGGAAAGACCTAGGGAGCTGGGGATATTTTGCCTGGAGAAGAGAAGGTTAAGAGGTGATATGATAGCTCTGCTTAAATACTTGAAGAGATGTCATATTGAGGAGGGAGCAAGCTTGTTTACTGCTGCTCCAGAGACTAGGATCCGGAACAATGGATGCAAGCTACAGAAAAGGAGATTCCACCTCAACATTAGGAGGAACTTTGTCCATGGCCTCCTGGATTGAATCTATTCAATCCAGGTTTTCCTCTCTTAGTGGAATAGTCAATTCTACCCTTCCTAGCCCTCTACCTTTCCTAGCATTATTATTTTTTCTAGTGCGTCATGTCTTCTGATAATGTGGCCAAAGATGACAGCCTCTATTCAGTCATCTTATATCCCCAGAAATTCCCCTAGGTATTCAAATACCATAGCTTTGTGCTAAATTGAGTGGAGGATCTGTATATCTGTGTACATAGGAGAAAACCTTCTTTTGGTGGTTTCTCCTAGGCCAGTGATGGCGAACCTTTTAGGGACTGAGTGTCCAAACTAAAAGGCCTTCTGGCATGGGGTGTTACCCAGTACCAATGGAGGAACTTCCAGGGGAAAATGAGACTTCTGGGGCAGGACCTCTGCTATCTGGGGGTGGGACATCCAGGGTGAGACTTCTTCCATGCCTGTTCCTCCTCCTCCCCCTGCACTCTCCCAGGCCTTCAGCTGCCTCTTGAAAGCCCACTCTAATCAGTTTCTAAAAGCCCAATGGCATTAAAATGTTTTGACTTGCTGACAAAAGGAGACCAAGGATGGGGCCATACTGGCCTCTTTAGGAAGGGAGTTTGAAAGTTTGGGAGCAGTCATTGAGAAGATTCTCTTCCTTGTCCCCATCAAATGAGTCTAATAAGTTGGTGGGACAGAGTAAAAGGTCTTTCCACCTGATTTTAGAGTTCTTAATAGACACATAAGATGGAAACATTTAAATTCATCTGACAACCTGTATTTTCCACAATATTCTTATAATTGCCTTTATTGTAAATATATTTCCTGAAATGTGCTTCTTCAATCTCTAAATAAAATATCTTGTATGAATTTCCTGTATATGAAGCTTTAGATGCAAATCAAGATTGCTAGAGAGTCGTCATCATTTTTGTCACAACAGGAAAAAAGAGTGATTCTCTCTGGAACCTAGGTTTTGTTAAAGAAAAAATAAGGCAGTCTATGTCTGATATTTACTGAATACAAAAACTGTGCTCTTTCCTGTTCGGTTAAATGAAATTAATAGTCCCAGTCTTCTTTCATAAGCAGTCCCTCCTACCCACACAATGGAAAAGTTCAGGAAAAGAACTGCACATAGAATTGTGAGCATGTATAGACAAATGCAAATTAAAATAATCTTTTGCATGTATCATTACCCAAACAGTGCATAAGTATAATTACACAATTAATTCCAGCACGATTGCTTGCTTCAGCACTTCTGTCAGTCAATCCCATACAATGTATTTTGTGTACTTGTTCATAGCAACCAACAGCTCTTGCCAGGATTTTGGTGGTGGCAGCATGGATAATTAAGAATGGCTTAGTTTTCATTTTCTGATCCTGTTACAAGCTTAGGAGGTTCAAACCACAGTTTATGAACCTATATCGTGAAGCAGTGCCTAGTTTTTTTTTCCCTTTTCCTCTCTCACCAGTGACAGGAAGGTTTTGCATTTTGCTGTTGTCTCTCATGTGTATTCACATATGCACATACAACAGATCTCAGTGAGTAAGGGACCAAGAAACTGTAGTGCATGCACTGGTAACCTCACGACTCAATTTCTGCAATACACTCTACATAGGGCTACCCTTGTACCTAGTACAGAAACTACAGTTAGTACAAAACATGGCAGCCAGGCTGATCGCTGGTAAAACTAGAAGTGATCATATTACACCTATTCTGAAATCTCTTCACTGGCTCCCTATTGGTTTCCGGACACAGTACAAGGTGTTGGTGATTACCTTTAAAGCCCTACATGGCTTGGGTCCAACCTATATAAGGGATCGCCTACTTCTGTACAATCTGCCCTGTACCCTCAGGTCCTCTGGGAGGAATTTATTGCAACCCATAAAAACTAGACTATTGGCAACCTCCCAAAGGATGTTCTCCACTGCCGCTTCCACACTATGGAATGCCTTGCTGGAGGAGATCCGTCAAATAACTATCCTTGACAGCTTCAAAAAAGCTGTCAAGACGGATCTCTTCCGGCAGGCCTTCCCAGAATAGTTCAATTTAATTTCTGTACTCTCCCTACTTTATGTAACCACTGCCTCTATTAGAAAATTGCTGTCATTTTAACAGGTTGAATTTTTAAACTGTATTGTATTTAATCCTGTTTTAAAAGGCATGTGTGTGTAAATTTATTTATTGAGAGTATGTATTATTCCAATATATTCTAGTCATGTAAGCCACCTTGACTGCTGCAGCAGAAAGGTGAGGTATAAGAATAAAGTTTACTTTAACACTTCCAGAAAGAATTAGATGAAAAAACCTTGGCATGGTGAATCTTGACCATTTCTGTATCCTGCCATTTACTCTTTATAGACCTTTTGCAGGCATTGCTCCAAGAAGGGCTTAAAGTAACGGGAAGTGTGGATGGAAACATAAACTTTGCTGCCGATATTCCTAGTCTCTTTAGTCACTGAAGATCTGAAGGGGCTTCTACTTGTACTCACTAGAATGTAAGTAGGACACTTGTATTTAAGAACCTACTTGTTGTTGTTGTTGTTGTGTGCCTTCAAGTTGTTTCCAATTTACAGCAACCCTAAGGCAAACCTATCATGGGGTTTTCTTGGCAAGATTTGTTCAGAGGGGTTTTATTATTGCCATCTTCTGTGGCCAAGAGAGTGTGACTTGCCCAGTGGGTTTCCATGGCTGAGCCGGATTCAAACCCTTGTCTCACTTAAAGTAAACCTGTTAAATCAATAGGGTTTAGCTAAGTGTGTATTTACTATTAAGCCATTGTTTCTGTAGGTATAGTTTAGCTTGAATTAGGCTTTGGCCTCAAACTGGCATGATAATTTGCACACAGGTTTGTACACATTTTTATCGGGCTTTGTCTGCAAATTTTCCAAATATCTATTTTTTTGCAAGTGATTTCCCCATATAATTTTCATAAATATATGTATTTAGGTATGCACTTTCCTTTAATATGTGAACTTTTGTATTCATTTTCTGTTTGGAAGACAGTGATGCAAAGTTGAAGATGTGCAAATTTTGAAGGGTAATTAACTTTAAATTCACGATTTAGTTGAAAGGTGAGAAAATGTGAGCCAATTTTAAAGTGCAAAAATAAACAAATGTTTTCTTCATTTTCCTCAACATGAGCCCATTTTCCTCAATGCGGAAAAAGTGTGGACAGGGAAAAGGCTTGAGTGCATGTATCTCTCTTCACTTTTAGTACAAACAGGGTAAATGGAAGCCAGGGTAATTGAATGTTGAGAGTATTAATGTAAAGGTAATGGTAGTAGTGGCATTGATATATAAAGTATTTTATCTTAGATGAATAGGGCTTTTTAAAACTAATTTTTTAATTACATTTAATAAATCTATCAAACTGCAAAGGTAAGTGGTAAAACAATGTAACATGGAAAATAAAATTACTTTCTGTCACCATCTACAGTCAGCCCTCTGCGTCCACTGATTTTTAATCCATGGATTCAACCATCCATAGTTTGAAATATAATATATGTGTGTGTGTGCGTGCGTGCGTGCACCTCTCCCTCCCTCTCTCTCTCTCTCTATATGCACACACATACATATACACATTCCACAAGCAAATCTTGATTTTGCCATTTTATGCAAGAGACATTTTATTATGCCACTGTATTTAATAGGAGTTGAGCATCCACAGATTTTAGTATCCATGGTGGGTCCTGGAAACAAACCCTAGACCTAGGACCTACTGTATTTACTGGCTCCTGCAGGTAAAAAAAAATGTCAGCTGAAAAAAATTACAAGCCATCTTAATCCCAGTATATGTCCATGGTGGTCATATTCTTCAACAAGCACACGTTTCCAGATAGTTAAATTATACTAGTCCAAAGGTGAAACAGATCAGAAGGTGCTTGAATGCTGCAACAATTAATGCTGGCTTACGCAATAAAAGCTGAATAAAGAGAGATGTTGGTCTCATCAAATATTTATTGTATTAATTATTTGCTATTATTATTAATCACCTTTGCTTCCCATTCTTCCTTCAGAGAGGATACATGAATATAGTACCAACCTTTCACAATTTAAATTTTGTTTGGCACATGAGAGACACAGAGGAAAGAAAGTCAAGCAAATAAAGAGGTTATCAGGAAAATATTTACTTCAGTTATGGAAAATCATAGTACAGTATATATCAAATTTCAAGTTTTCATCTGTTGAAACAGATCCATAAAAGCTTATTCAACAATAGATTTGTCACTCTTGAAAGTGCTACAGCATTACTTATTGCTGTCAGTGATTGATTTTTAATCTGATAGTTAATAGTTCCTTAACTTTTTGTACACTTGGTCAACTGTCCCTTAGGAAATTCTGTGCTCAATGTGCATGTATGTGCCTTCAAGTATGTGCTTTAAATCTGATAATTGCAGTCAAGTTCACTCTCCTCTTCTTACAGCTTTTCTGAATTGGACAAACATCTGTACAACATCTGCACTGCTGCTCCAACTATTCTACACCACATTGCTTCCAGCAGAGACTTGTTCTATCACCATTATTCCTTCAGTTGACTCAGTCAAGGGCAGACCCAATTTCATACAGTGCCATAATGCATTCCTCTTTCAAGGTTTTTGAATTATGACATGGATTTACCTTTGCAACTGTTTTGGAAGAGAATATCATACATAACTCTTAGGAGCATGGCAGCTAGAGTCTTCAAATTTCTGTGACTGAAATGGATGAAATTACTAAGGACTTACATTAGTACTGAAATATTTTTCTACATTAGTTGCATTAAAGGACTCTCCCTTTAATAGCCCATGACTGACTATGCCATTAGGAATACATCTAGATTTCCAAACAGCTGACCAGAAGATTAGAGGGATCATCATATTTGCCACAGTCTGTAGGAGGGATGAATTGTTCATGGATCACTGTACAAAAATCTACACAACCTGTTCCTTTATTTCCTTTCTACAGAATCCTTTTTTAAATAAACTTATTGTTGTAAATGAACAAGATATCATCCGGCAGCAACTTTACCTTGTCCTTCCTCCTTCCAAGTTTGCTACTGGAACAGAAAGACAATATAATATTTAGATATTCTTATTCTGCATACCATTCTTTCTCTAACAAATCCTTACAAGATGAACAGCAAAAATTTAAAAAAGATTAAAATCATCACAAAACATTACTTAAAACACAACAGAAATAAATTTGTAGTACTAAGACTGTGAAGAAAGCATCTTATCAATCCACTAAACAGCAGTTAACAGCTTCCCAAACCAGAACCTCAGTCTCATTTTCAAATGCATAGCACAAACAAAGTCATACTTACAGAGTGCTTTTTGAGTGGTTAAAGCTATCCCCTCGAGCCTTACATACAATCCCAGACTGTGGTATCCCGTTTTTGATTTTTGAAAAAACAACTTCATGCATAAAGATCTTAAGTGAGATTCTAAGAAGGCTTGAGCTGACTAGAACTGAATTCTGGAATCAGTTTCCGGATGCAAGAAGCAATCTAACCACATGAATATACTTAAGAGTCTTGCTTCAGAATTTTGCAGTAATCAACTAAACATCTCTGTCTAGAAGAGGAACACTGGGACAGAGCTTATGTGTATGGCTCTACTGCCAAGTTATGAAATTACTGCAAAGCAGGCACTGGTTATACATTCAAGGATTTAAAGCTACATGAATGTAGAACTCAGGATATCACTTGAATATAATCCTCACCTGAGAAGTTCTTTACTCTTTTAAAAAATAAAAAATCATTGAGGTATATCCAAATGAGGAGAAAGTAGTTTCCAATCACCTTCATTGGCTTGTAAGTCCTGCCATTTCTATTTACAGTACTTAATTTACATTTCTTTCATGTTTGACAAAAGATAGGGATAATTACTTCAGCATCCTCATTCCACTGTCATTTGAGGTCTTCAAAATAATTAAGTATCTTAGTTTTAACCAGTTACACATAATTACTCATTTGGGTGATTTAGATCTTACTTGGTTTTATTAATGTGAACTGCCCTGTAGAGTCCCAACTGGTTGTCTTTATTATTCAACACTGTTAATGCAGTTATTAGATGCTTTAATTTCTTTCCTCATTTGAAGAGGCAGCACAATCTCATCATTTTCTCCATACTCAAAATCTCCCTCTACTTTATTTGCCATTTTAGAAAAAAGCAATCATCATTAGAGACAGCAACTATACTAGGGAAAAACAGATTGAGACTGATTGGGTCCTTTTAAAACATAATTCTGCAGATTTTACAACTGCAGTTCACATCCCTGCTGTCCCTTCTATTTCCAGACAGCTGAAGCTACACAGAATGAGTGCTGTCTTATAAAACTCAATAACAATTTTACTAATGTGATCCTTAGAAGCCAGATCAGAGGAAGGAGCACAGTATATTAATACTAAAAACAATCTGAAGTGGGTCATGAGGGGGATAGCTCAATGGTAATATAGACTTAGTGTAAAGTAGCTATGAAAATGGAAACATACACATTAGAGATGACTAGGGAAGGGGTTGAAAATAAATTGGCCAATACCATACAGGGGATTCATACAACGTTTAAGGTATGATCACACCTGGATCATTGTGAAGTGTTGCGGTCACACATCATCAAAAGGAATATTGTTGGAGAAGTTACAGAAAAGGCCAACCCATGCAATCAATAGACTGCAGCAACTTCTACGTGAGGAAAGGTTATAAAGTTTGTGCCATTTTGGGCAACAGACCAACACTAACATGTAAATCACTTCCTCTCATCTAAGGATCACATAGTATATATAGCCCACACACTTCCATGCCAGCATTCTCTAAAGATGCCAGCCACAGACGTTGATGAAATGTCAGCAATAAACTCTTCCATAACATGGCCACATAGCCCAAAAACCCCACAAAAACCTAAAATTTGGGGTTGTTTAGCTTTAAAAAAAGGAAAGTAATAGAGTACCAAAATGCAGTGTTATAATGGAGGTTTATACATGATGTGGAGAAAGTAATAATATTAGAGCTGGGGGTTCAGGATACTAGAAACACAGTATTAGAACCAGGGATTTCGGATAGACAGAAGGAAGTACTTCTTCACACAGCCTCTTTCCAAATATATCCATAAAGCAGTTATTGTCACTGGAGCATTGCTAGGCTAATGTATTATGTACAATATGTTTCATGCCCATTTCCAGCACATAGGGTTACAGTTGTTCCACCTCTATCCTATCAACACTACTTATACTTTCTGATTTGGCAAGTGAATGAAGAGAAATATGTCAGGCAGCCACTCAGATAGATCAATAAGCCCTCTGGCAATGTAATTGCTCTTTACACATGGTAGTATATCTAACAAGGGAGGGGCCATTGTTTTGTGGTAAGCCACATGCTTTGAATATATAACAGATAAATGGGGAGGGTTGAATTGAATACCTTGAACACCCCATTCATCTCTGTGATTTCTGCTTGCAAGGTTACAATGTGGATGGTCAAAAAACTGTTTTGATGGTCAAAAGTGCCAAATAGTTCTGGATTTCTCAAAACAGTAAGCATCTAAATAACTTTCCTTTTGTTAAGGAGCATCCTTTAATTAGTCAACTATACAAGCGTGGATGTTACTACCCACAAATATATTATTGCCAGTCATTGTGGCTGGTATCATCATCATCATCATCATCATCATCATCATCATCATCATCATCATCATCATCATCATC
>NC_056525.1:29226422-29289033 GCF_019175285.1 Sceloporus undulatus | reverse complement strand
CAACCTTTTCTACAACCTTGTGACTAAAGGTAGTTTACACTTGGATGCTGTAAGAAACAGTACTGTTTGTACATTGATGTACACTTCTATACTTTATATATGTGAAATGGAATCCACTGTTTTTAGGATCTCCAGAACAGAATTTGAGAATCCACATCCATACAGAAGTACTGTACTTTTATCCCATCACTAACCAAGTTGGATGTGCTGCTGACACATTTGTTGGGGATAGGGCACCCACTGGTGAAATCCCACAATTCCTTCACCGGTTGAAGAAAAGCATGAAGGCATTATAGTGCCTCCACATCAGAAGCGTCATATTAGACCCTCCAGTAAGAAAGAAAATAATACAAACAGCTATAGAAAACTTGCACCAGGTTGTTTCTCTTCCAACAAATTCCTTCTCAAAGCTTTTAATTTCTATGAAGCCTTTAGCATAAACCATAAATGTCAGTACCTTATCATGATGAATGCTATGTCTCCACAATAACTGTAAACACGTACCCATCTTGTCTTGTCTAAACCTCCCGTCATTTTCCTCCCTTCTCTCTGTGATACTCCCTATAGCAAAAATACATTGTAAGTTAGTGCAGGGAACTTTCCTCTTATACTCTGTAAAGTTTTGTGCATATTGATGGCACCATATAAATAACCATATTCCTTCTTAATGCATTACTGGAGAATAATTGTTAACACATTGTATCCTAGGAGTCCATTATTGTGTTAATTAAAACCAGCAGCTTCATATGAAACCAAACTCTTCCAAAGTAAGAGACTATGTATTCCAGGCACGTTGAGGAGGCAGCCTAAGCTTTGTGCCAGGATATATTAGGAGTCACTCTCTCTCTCGTGTTGCTGAGAAGCCTTGATAATTTAGTAATCATGGCTGGAGGAGCAAGTCATCACCAGACTTGACTTAATCTTTCATCCTGATCTGTGGACCCAGATAATGGTAGAGACACTCACAGATGCATGTTTAGAATGCGTAGCTCAAGCTCCTGCCCATTTGGTTTCCAGAGGGAATGACAAAGCTTGAGTGTGAAAACTTCACTCACTGTGTAATTTATCATTCCAGAAAGCTGAATAGACTGAAATGATGGATTATTATATCATTATATGTACACTGATGAAATATTGTTTCATAGTGTATTGTATTTATGTTTAATAAGATACTGACAAGGCACCGAGCAACAAAGAATGGCTTGGTTTGTTGGCAAACAAGCACAATGAGAAATGGGGAAATGCTAGAGCATTCTGGAATACAGAACATAGTGGAGTTTTCTTCTAATTCCATCATTACACCTCCATCTGTCTGTGTCTTTGTGTATGTGTGTGTACCTCTGAGTTCTATGGGGACAACTATAATTGAATATTGTAAACACCATCACCATTTAAGTCCCAATATGCATAATTAGCAACAATACAACAATATAACAAATTATATACTCAATTTGTGCACAGCTCCAAAAGTTCCACACATTTAATCAAATGCCAATGCAGTACTTGATAGCAGGACTCTTCTGCTTGTGCTACTCAGTCCCTTCCGCAGTCCCTTCCACAGAGTTCTCACCCACTGGGCCAAACCAATAACTCAAAGAGTTCACATTGTATATGTGGATAAATGGACAATGGGACAAGCATAGTGTGGACTGAGCTTGCAACGTACACAGTATCTATTTTAATTTAGGGTATAAGTGAGAACTAATTAAAATACCTTAATTTTCTCAAAAACATGTGCTGTGGGTTGCTTGAATTGAAGTTTTTAAAATACTTAAATGTGGTAGACTGGGGTTATTCTATGGCAGTCTGTGATGCATGGGAAAGGTTACACTCAAAGAGAGGTAACTAAAAAGAATTTCCTAGCTCTTTCAAGATCTACAAAGTGTTTATGGTTTAAAGCAGTGGGTGAAGAACCTCAGCAGGTCAGTGGAGGCAATTTTCTACTAGTGGGGCTGTCTAGGGGTTGCACAGACTGAATCCCCCTGCCCAAGATGCAGAAATGGACAGACAAATCATTTCTGACTTTGAATTTTTTAAAACATTAAATAGTGCAAGCCCCCACTGTGAGTTATGTAAAAGGGCAATCACTGCTGCTGGAGGCTTCCAGGACAAGCAACTGATCCTTTTTTGTTTGGTTTGTTTGCTTTGTTTTGGGGCAGTCAAAGATTGATCCAGGGGAGTCTGTGGGGTCTGGGACCACAAAACAGCTTTGGGACCCACACTCTGCCTACCCCAATTTAAGGGATTTAGCATTTGCCTGACAATTGTTCTCACATAAAAAAGCACAGTGAAACTGCCCAATACCCATTCCCAAATAATAAACTGTAATATTCCCCCATATGTATATTGCTGAACATGGAGGTTAGGCCAAAGCCAGAAGATAATCTTTTAAAAAGAGCTTATACAGCCAATACTCACCTATTATCATAACTAATGGAATATACATCGTATGCATAAATCCTTTAATACTATTTATTATACCACATCTACTATAATGCTGTAAACTGTCAGTTCACCACTATGATATTAGTATGTATTGACACTATTCTGCCTCAAATCACCAGATCAAAACAATGTTGGGAAGGCTTTGAAACAGAAATGCTATTTCCCCCACACTGTATCTGTATACATCCTACAGCTACTTTTTCTAGCTGGAAAATTCCATACATTTCTACAAACTGCTCAGCAATTTCTGGTTTCCTCAGTATGGAATGATGTCTCTCTATGGATTCTGGCACTCCTGATAAGCAGAAGTATTCTTAGTAAGCGTAAAAACAGCAAACTAACAATGTTGGAGCAGTTTCTGCATGCAAACGAGTGAAGAGACAAGACTATAACTGAGCACTTTGCCATCTGTTAGCCACTTTAAAGGTAATGTCCAAACAAAGAAAAAATCAGCCGGCAAGCTTGAGATGTTATAGGAGTAATTTTCCCTATGCTATAATTTGTAGCAGAAACCTGTGTCCAGAATTATTTAAATATTCCCACACTCCACAGAAGATTCCAGCCACAGATGATGGTGAAACGACAGGAATAAACTCTTCTAGAACATGGCCACTTAGCCCGAAAAACCCACAAAAAACTATGGATGCCGGCCATGATAGGCTTCAACTTCACATATTTGTTGTTCATTTGTCAGTAAAATTTAGAATGTATCATCTCATCAATGCTGTCTACCTTATCTCCCCAGAAGTGTTTCTTGATTATAGAGGCTCAAGCATGTGCATTTGACCTACATCTTCTACAGTCAAAAAGATGGATCTCATTAACAATGTTTCTCTGCAGTAACTTTATCCTCATTTAGTACTGCTTTTACTCTACTCTGTTTTCCTGCTGTTAATGGATTTAAATAGTTAATTATTGTCCCTCTTCATGCTATTATGAATATGCTCCTTAAAATTCTTTCTGCATTCCTAGTTATCTGCTTGTTCTTCAATTTTACAAATATGTATTCATTGTTGTTCTCCTCATTTATGCAAGACTTCCAGCTCATGAAAGATGTCCTCCACCTTAATTACTTCTTCAGCATTGCCTTTTAACAATACTGGTGACTTCTTCAACTCTATACTACATTTTCTGACCTGTGGTATACATTTCAGCTGAGCCTGAGCTACTCAGCATTTTGAAGAAATTGAATTCTCTTGGTTTTCTCTTCTAGCTTCTTTTCTGTCATATTCTCCACTTACAGTGTCCTCTTTTCAAGTCAAAGATGGTTCTGTTGGGAGTCTCTGGCATTTTTATATTAGTTAAACTTGATAGCACTGTGCTTACTGCTTTCATCTAGTGCAAGAAGAGTTACATATTACAATTGGTTTTAGTTGGCATTTTGTTGGTATGTGCCTTCAAGTTATTTCTGACTTATGGTGGCTCTATGGCAAAACTATAACTGATTTGTTCTTGGCAAGATTTGTGCTGCTTCTTTGTCCCCCTGATGTGCCTTCTTCACCAGGGAGGCCTGCTAGAGAAAACAGAGCAGAAGAATATAGTTCTTGCCAGTTGTTCTCCATTGAAGAGGAATTGCTCCTAATGGCAAGTCAGCTCACCACAATCAAATCCTGGAGAGCAGTGACCAGTGGGGTCCCACAGGGTTCTGTTCTGGGCCCAGTGCTATTCAATATCTTTATCAATGACTTGGATAAAATAATTGGGGGCATACTTATCAAATTTGCAGATGACACCAAACTAGGAGGAGTAGCTAATACCCCAGAGGACAGGATCAAAATTCAAAATGATCTTAATAGATTAGAGATCTGGGCCAAAGCTAACAAAATGAATTTCAACATGGAGAAATGTAAGCTACTGCACTTAGGGCGGAAAAATGAAATGCACTGATATAGGATGGGTGACACCTGGCTGATTGAAACTACATGTGAAAGGGATCTGGGAGTCCAAGTAGACCACAAATTGAACATGAGTCAACAGTGCTATGCAGCAGCTAACAAGGCCAATGCGATTTTAGGCTGCATTAACAGAAGTATAGTGTCAAGGGAAGTACCACTCTATTCTGCTCTGGTCAGGCCCTACCTGGAATATTGTGTCCAGTTCTGGGCACCACAATTCAAAAAGGATATTGAGAAACTGGAGCGTGTCCAAAGGAGGGCGACTAAAATGGTGAAGGGTCTGGAAACCATGCCCTATGAGGAACAACTTAGGGAGCTGGGGATGTTTAACCTGGAGAAGAGAAGGTTAAGAGGTGATATGATAGCACTGTTTAAATACTTGAAGGGATGTCATATTGAGGAGGGAACAAGCTTGTTTTCTGCTGCTCCAGAGACTAGGACTCGGAGCAATGGATGCAAGCTACAGGAAAAGAGATTCCACCTCAACATTAGGAAGAACTTCCTGACAGTAAGGGCTGTTTGACAGTGGAACACACTCTCTTGGAATGTGGTGGAGTCTCCCTCCTTAGAGGTCTTTAAGCAGAGGCTGGATGGCCATATGTCAGGTATGCTTTGACTGGGAGTTCCTGCATGGCAGGGGGTTGGACTGGATGGCCTTTGTGGTCTCTTCCGACTGTATGATTCTATGAAACCCCCTTGGGATCAGCAATTGCTGCCTTTTCTGGTCCCCCTGGAGACCATCTGCACATTTCTCTAGTATGGAAAAGGTAATGTCTGATTTTATATGCTTTAAATCTCTTTGAAACTGGTGGTGGGTTGAATAAAATTGCTAACTTTGTGGATACTTCTGTTCCTTTGGAATGTATTCATATGGCCCTCAGTTATCCCCTATGGAACTTATGTCAGTCTCAATTTACTCTGGGAGTCCAGGAACGCATCTCTGACATAAAACAAGACCTGTCTGTAGATTAATAGAGTGTTCTATTAGTTTCTCATTATTAGGAATCAACTCACATGCTCCATTCTTTTTTTCCAGCATAGCCATGTTTGACTGACCACAGTTTACTATTTTTTTGAACCAAGACAAAGAGTAATTAGTTTTAACTAGGGTTGAAACAAACCATCTTCAAATCTTAGTTCATGAAGCTGGCTTTTTCAATCATTCCATTGCTAAGATTAAATACTATTTAACCTTAAAACACAATGCTAAACTGTGATGAATTAAAATAAAAGCTAAAGCTTCTGATCAGCTTCTTGCAGCTTCATAGTGTGTGTATGAAGACAAGGTTCACTGAGATTTGTGCACATGATAAGATGTAGTTTATTGATAAATTCATTTATGTCTTAACTTAGCAAGCAAGCAATAGCAAGTACATTTCTATACCACCTCTCAGTGCACTTAAGCACTTCCTAAGTGGTTTACAATGTATAAGCTAATTGCCCCCAACAAGCTGGATACTTATTTTAGCAACCTATGGAAGGATGCAAGGCTGAGTGGACCTTGGAGCCCTGCCTGGGATTGAATTCACAACTTTGTGACTGTGCATGACTGCATAACTAGCATTTAACCACTGCACCACCATGGCATCCTCACAGAACTTTAGGGAGAATAAATTGGTGTGAGTGGATGGAGAAAACCATATATGCCTCCTTGAACTTCTTAAAGAACAAATACAAATAACACTAATGTTTGGTGCATATACAATGAGGAAGAAGGGAAAAGAGAATTAACGCAGGCCAAACCAAAGCACTGTACAGGGATTAGACAAGCTGATTGAGCAAAAACCTATAAAGTTCAAATTGAATACAGTAAATGCAGGCTTTTAACACATCTTTGCATTTATTTGCTAGTGTTGTACTCGAAAGAATAAAGTTCTTAATTCCTGCTGTAATTCAGTTTTGAACACTTTCGTTTGTTAGTATAATTATCAATTAAATCTAATATTTTAATACGTACAGCAACTATGCTATCAATTTTGATGAAAATTTTGCAGGAATATGTGGTTTCTGGCTTTCAATGGTGAGGTTCAGAAAAACTCAGTAATGTTTTTAATTATTTAATTAATTGACCTAATCATTGACTAATATCTTGCCATTTCTTTTCATCAGAGAGACTCAAGGGTACCAAATACACAGAGCAGAGAATCAGTGTGACTCTCAGACTGCTGGCCATTCTCAAAAGGAAGGACTGGGCCAAACTGACTAGTAAGCAGATCGCTCTTCTATAGATAATATGCTTTGAGTTAATTCAGCAATTTCCTTTTAAAGCTTGTAGTTGCAGACTAGGTAATCAAATCCCACCATGCCTCCTAGTATGAGTTTATAATCTAGGTAATTCCCAAGAGGAAGTTCATTAGAATTCCTCTATGGATTCCAATTGAGCTGAGTGAAGGTGAATTATGAGCCTGAGCTTCTTGGGGTTGAACAGGCTATTAAAACTGAGAGGTACCTAAAAGGTTTCAGCAAAGCTGTTATGACACACACCTAGCCATGCTAAATAACATCTGTATTTTGACCACAAATGTTGTATATTTGTACATATGAGTGTTTATTGGACTGCAATCCAGATTTTCCATGACCAAGTCCCATTAATGTCTATGTCACTGGAAAATTAATTTATCTCTGGTTTTTAAATATAAAAATGTAAACAATTAAACAAAAATACACAGAGCCAAACCTGAACATTGTCTTTCTTTCCCCTTCATCCCATGTTGTGAAACCACATTGAAAGCTGTATAAATTCCATTTACATCAGTCTGCAGAAGTGCTCATGAAATGCTGGGTTATGTTTAGTGGTGTAATAAAAGTTAAGATAAGAATAACCAGGCTCAGTAGCTTTTACAACGTGAAATGTATTACTTTTTCAGAATGGTCTCATGGGTCACTCTGTTATATCTGTGTTTGTAAGAATGTGGCTGCTTCTGTAATTTAATCTTTGAAGTATTTGGCACTCACCCTCACACATTATCATAAAGCCTACGGTTTATGGCCAAATGGCTATTCCTTAGGGCATAATATTGGCTACATAGGGGATTGATGGTGGGCAGCCACAATGAAGCATAATGTCTCTTTCTGTGTGATAGTAGAGATATTAGCAATTCCTATGCTGGGCTCTCCTTTAAAAAATAAATAATAGATTACTGGAATAGCTGTATAAAAGTCTGAAGTGGAGACACAGTTCAGAAGTGAAAATTTACATTATTGGGCACAACTGGCTGCAGACTACAAACTGAAAATGAATTGGCGTAAGGCATCAACACAGTATATTCTCCATCACCATGTATGGATGTGAAAGCTGGACACTGAAATAAACAGATAAGAAAATCATCTCATTCTAGATGTGGTGCTGGAGATGGGTGCTACATATACCATGGACAACCAAAATGATGAACAGATGCATCATTGAACAGATTAAACCTGAAATCTTCTTGGAAGCCAAGATGATCAAACTGAGGCTGTCATATTTTGGTCACATCATGACAAGGCATGACTCATTATAAAAGACAATTATGCTGGGAAAGGTAGAGGGTAGTCGAAGGAGAGAGAGACTGCATGCCATATGAAAGGACTCAAATCAGGGAGGCCATGGGCCTGAGTTTGCAGGACCTAAGTAGAGCAGTGGAGGACAGGAGGGTGTTAGAAATGTCTCATCCATAAGGTTGCCATAAGTTGGGGTCAACTTGAGGGAAGTTAACATCAACCCAACAGTACTCTGGATTCTGGTGCTTTTTAATGTGTGTTTGTTGAGCTGGCTTACACATCGCAAACTGCTTAGAAAGTGCTTAGTTCACTATGAAGTGGTATAGAAATATAATATGCTAAGTGTGGCTGCTCTGCAAATAGTAGATCATGACTACTGGGTATGCAACGACTTTTCATATTAAACTATAAACTGTCTCACAGTTATTATTCTTTTTATGTTGACTGGAATACTACCTTGTTACAGAGCCAGCAGTGGAGAAATGTCTTTCTACAGTGGGCCTTTAATCCACAGGAAAAGTCCATCTGCTGCTGCAGCCAATTATGATAAGACCAGACCTGATGGTGAACAAAGACCAAGATACAATTTGAACCCTGAGGATCAACAAGTTTCAAGAGCATACCTATGTGAAAATCTCAGTGCTTGAGAGAATGAAGGTGACTATTATTATTATTATTATTATTATTAGTATTATTATTAGTATCCCTGGGACTCAGAGCAGGGACTCAGAGCTGGGACTCAGAGCAGGGACTCAGAGCTGGGACTCAGAGCTGCTTCACAATATTAAAAGAACAATACAATTAAAAACATAAAAAAGAGGTGCATTAAAAAGGAATCAAATTATTACAATGTTAAAATAGATAGCTGTTAAAAGAATAAAATACATTTTAAAAAGATAAAAATGTATAAAACATTTTATAATGAAATAACATCCCAAGCTGGTCTTTTACAAACATTCCGATTTATTTATTTATCGTTATTATTATTTTCAAAACACATCCATCAAGGGAAAGAGGGAAATGGGTAGACAAATACATCAAAATCAAAATATACAAAATTACATAACACACAAGAAACATAAAATGATTTCCTATCTCTTATTCTGAATATTTTTCTTTAACTATATTTACTTCGAACTTTCCATGATTATAAGACCCTCTTAGTTCATTATTATTGTCTTGTTCTACTATATTCTCCTATTATAAAACATCTCTTACTTCATTTCTGTTCACCATCACACTTGCTAAGTACACATTTTATTACTCCTAATGTATTGCTTTATTTTTTACCAATATCTTTTTCTTTTTGATCGTTCTCCCAAATTGTGCTTGTTACCATTTATAATTTGTTACTCCTTATTTATTTTTTTCCTTATCACTGTTATTTACAATGTACATACTATTCCAATCATTTTACTCTAAGATATTTCTCTAGTGGATTCCATTCTTCTACAAAACCTTTTATTGCTTTGATCTCTGAGCATCTCACAAACATTCCAATTTAAAAGCCTGTCTGAACAGGTAGGTCTTAGCCTCCTGGTGGAAGGCCAACAAGGAAGGAGTCATTCTGGTCTAGCTCAACTGCAGTATGAGAGAGCATTATGGATGCATCCTTGTAGTTGGAGGTGGAGTTGCCTCCTGGAGCCTTCTGCTACCAAGCAAAACTGTTGATAAGGAGATACTGGATACCTTATATAACAAAGGGGGGAAAGCATACTTCGGCAAAACAATATATCTCTGCTGGCACAAAGCCCCAAGAAAATTCTAACCAGAGTCTGCAATGTCAGGGATGATGGGAGCTGTAGCTCTTCACCTCTGGCTTGAACTCACCACCTGGTTGTGCACCGCGCTGACCAGTTTTGGCCAGTGGTTATAGCTTAGCAAAAGTTACAGAGAACAGGCTGAAGACCCTGACAAATTCTCCCAGCCTTCTCACTCTTGCTTCCACAGAAGTCTTCACCCTTCTTCAGGATCCAGCTGGTTCTTGTAGCTTCACCCAAGACACCAGACGACTCAGTAGTCTTATATAAAAGATCTACTTTATTCTACTATATACAGCTCCAAAACTATCCAACACAACAATACTCTACTCCTCACTATCCACTCTACAATCCACAAAATACATTGGGATGCATAGTCATTATTATAGTCAATGCATGGTACCACCCACTGTTGTCTGTTTCCACCCAGTAGGCGTGTTCATCATTCTCATTGGTTCTCTTGGTTCATCCTACAATTAATGATTTCATCATCTCAGCCTTGACCACTTAACAATTGTCAGGTGTGTCCAATTATCCACTTTACATTTCTTGTCCTTGGCATTCAGGACTTGTTAATTGTATTACCATTTACACCTGTGTGGTTCTCAGTTGGCTTCTGCTGAATCACCCTGACTCTCACATACATGTTTTATTTCATTTACTGTATATCCCATGTTGCTTTTTCCTTAACATGCAACACTGCAGGACTGCATAGTTTTCTTACTCTTTCCATGCCACCCATGCTTTCCCTACCTTTATTTTGTGTGGGCATTCACACACAAAGAGGAAGTGATTCTGAGGACTTTTCCATATGTGGACCTATGTGCCTCCATCTCAAAAATGGTTAAAGTGCTGGCATCCTACAAAAGCAAGCCCATTTGTTAATTGTTATCATACACAAGAGCACAAGAAGGGGTTAAAGGCACATTACTTGGATTAGAATTTACATTCTCCCTAGATTCTGTCCGCATTGTGTGCAGCGTCATACTACTTAACACCCTGAATGACCCTGCATTGGGGCCACTTTAATCTTACAATTTTCCCCGTGAGAGCCAATATGGGTGTGCAGGATCCAGACATCAAGGTGACATTGAAGGCATTACAATCCATGTTAAACATGTCTGTTTATGCATCAAATGTAACAAAAGTTTTCTAGCATAAGCCCATACGTATTTTTTTCTTGCTGCCATCCCAACTATAGGGTCATGATTTTCAGAGCAACAACTGTGTTATGTATATGAAGTGCTGACTTTTTAAATAGCTCAATAAATCTGTTATGATGCATCTTCAAAAGCTGGCCCAACACCTTTGATATCTGCAGCTTTATTAATATTTCTCTTTATCTCCTTCAACTTAATTGCACACATGGGAATATTCTTGCCAGGAGATTAAAGGTCAAGTGTGTTATTAAGTTAACTTCTGTTCAGGGAAAGCTGGATGAAGTAAACTGGATGAGTGGCTTATTCCAAGACTTTATTTGAGCTGAAATATTTTCAAGCGTTTCCATATCAATGAATTTAAATGGCTTTATAGAGATTTTGAAGAGTCACAAGCAGCACATGACATTCATTTAGTATAGTTTCTGATAAGAATTAACTGTATGCTTATTATAAGTGAAAATGGTAGAACCGAAAGGAAAAGAGAGTAAAGTATTCTCTGCACTGGTCAGGATGTTCCAGGGACAGCTGAGAGTATCCTGCTACCACAGCTGCCCACTTCTGCCCATCATCTTGACTTCCATTTCTGTGTCATGGAAGCTATCTGCACATGTGTCCCACTGAGCTACCCAGCATGTCCACCATCAGCACCAGCACCAATGTGGGTTACTTGCTTCTGAGGTCAGAATGAGGCACCCAGTGATGGTTGCATGCTTGGTGCCGTGTTCTAACCTAAGAATGAGTGAACTGCAGCAGAAACATCTGGTGACTCAGTGGAACTTTTCCCAGTTCTGGGAAAAGACTGCCAACACAATCTGTCCATACAGGCAGCTGCCATGGTGTGGAAATGGAGGGCTCTGGATCTTCCCAGAAGTATTAACCTTGTTATGCCCTGATTTTGGGGTGAGACATACTGGATGTTGTTTGGACTGCCGACACAATCTGTGTGTCATGCAAATAGAATTGGGGGGGGGGGGGGGGAGACAGGTTTTTTGGCCTGTACAGACAAGGTCACAGCCATTCGGCTTACTTCCATACTATAATATGTGTAACCATTTCAGCTATGCTGCTGTGGCTTCCGTGGATTATTACTGCCACTTAGCAATAAGCATCTTAAGATACAGAGCCCTCCATCTGTTCATCTGCCTTGGTCCAGGCCTCAGAGGGAGAGAAGAATGCTGGACCTGATCCTCTCCCCCCCCCACCACCACCATTCCATTCTCCTTTTGTGTCGTGTCTTCTTAGAGTGTAAGCATGAAGGCAGGGAACCGTCTAATTAAATGATTTTATGTACCGTGCTGTGTAAATTTACAGCGCTATATAAATAAAGCTTAATAATAATAATAATAATAATAATAATAATAATAATAAGCAAGAACAAGAAAATGAACTGCTAGGTTAAATGGCCAAACCTGCCAGTTAAAGACTGACTACCTGTCAAACTGCACTCATTGGAAAACAAAGGCCCAGATTTTTGGAAAAAAGTTGGCATATGCTCTACATAAGCTGTTCTCATGCAGGTGAGGTAACATCCACTGCTCTACAAAGTGTGCACTCTGGTGATGAAGAGGGATGACCAATGAGAATGGAGTCAGTACACTTCGTTTAATTTCTCTTACAATTCTTTTAAAAGGAACAATGCATAGAGGTGAACCTGTGTGTGCAGGTGAAGGAGAGCAAGACAATACCACACTCAATTTGACTTATCCACAAATGACAGGAGATTGTGGACTTTCTGCACAGCAAAGATTAAGAACAAAACTATTGTTTTAGGTGCTTTGAACTGTTTATTTGCTATTCCAAAAGAAAAAATACATAGGTTCTCATGGGAGCATTTCAGACTAAACATGTCTGAAAGAATCTCTAGTTTGCAGTTCATGGGTAGACTGTGGCAACAAAAACGAATGCAAAGAGGTGGTGTAAGAAAAGAAAAAAACAGAAAAAAAACCACATCCTGATAAGTTCTGTTAGTATTGGAGCTTTCTTTTCCCCTTTAACTGTTTTCATTAAGAACCACATCAGTCTTCCTTGGGTACATCCCTCATCTAAAGAAAGAGCTTTGAAGTAATATTATATAATAATGAAAAGTGTCTCTTGGGCATGCTGAAATGTATGTATGTATGTTTTGGTAATGCAAGCGTATTGCAATGCTACTATTCGTTTAACTCAGTATCTGAACATACCAGCTAATCTCTGTGTATAAATCTATTCTAGCAAGACAACATATGAAATCTTGAATTATATCTGCGAGCTTTCACTTTGTGGAGAGGAATTCACTCTAAATGAGAAAGCTGTGGAAGGTGAATGGATCAAATTAAGAGAGGGGAAAAGAGGGTCATAAGAAAAGTGGCAATCACAGGAGAAGAGACAATGAAGAAAGAAACAGGAAAGGGAAGAGGAAAACAAAGAAGAGTGGATGGCAAAACTTCTCTGAACAGGGGTATGGATATTCCAGAAAGTCATAGGAAAAAAGAAAGAGCACAAGTCCACAGAAGAGAGCAATAAAGCCTAATTGGCTGCAGAGTAGAGTCAGGAAGAAGAACCAAGTCTGAGCTTGCCAGCATCCCGAGCTAGCAATATTCTACTGTCTGAAGGCCCCACCAGAGAGAAGATGGATACATCTCCTAGCCATTAGAACATTTCACTACCTTGTACTTTGCTCTTGTTATACCTTTCATTGTAATGTGAAAGAGAAACTTCCTGCAAAGAACACTAAATAAATTCCTGAAAGGGTTTTGTTTTGTTTTTTTGGTGAATGGGTATATGTAGTAAGGAGTTGAAGGAACATAGTGTAATTGCTTAAATCCATAATTATGCTCTCTTTTCTGGCTGTCTTCAAATAAATCTGAGAAAGCTCCTTAACAAGGGGACCTTAGTATCTAGACAACTGCAGAATTTCTTTTCCTCCTTATTTGCGAAAAATGTTATAGAGTATTTCCAAGAGCTGTCATTTTAAAATGTTGGTTGTAAATTCCTTGATACTCTTTCTCAGAGAACTAACTAGTGCCTTGATCCCTACCATGTACTGTATCTCTTGCACAACAAATTTAATGCTGAGAAGACTTTGAAATCACATTTAGAAATGGGAGAAATCTTTGCAAATGAAAATGATGTTTATCTGATGACAAGAACAGCTCTGCAAAAGCAGAAAATGGTTCTCTGATTCCTTGATTTGTACGTTGTCGAGAATTAAATGGTATGTGAAAAATGTCAGGGACAGGGCAGGTTTCCAGGGAATGAAGAATTCTTAGCTAATAGCAACAAGGTTTACAGTATGCCTTTTCAGAAGTGTGCAGATAAGTACATGTGAAAATAAGAAAATAATGGGTATCTATAGAACAATAATCTACTCATCCGAAGTCCAGCTGGCTTGCTGTGGCCAGGGCAGGAAATCATGTATGGTTTTGTATGTGTGCAGGGAGAAAATGATTTCTTAACATTTTCCTTCCACTAATTCTAATGCAAAGGAAATTCTATGGGGGCATTTAGAGGTGCATTGGAGGAATGAACCCCTGAGACACTAGAAATGCCCTGTTTGTTCTAAATCAGTGTAGGAGATCTACACCCGTGGAACTTTTCAGGAGCATAAGGGGAGGCCTCTGGTGGCCTAAGTCCCATCGCACATACTGGCCTTCTCCATTATTACACCTCTTCCTTTGGGGCAGTTAGCCTTGCATGGGACAAAAAGGAGCAGTTAGCCTCACAATGAATAGAGTTGGTCTACATCTCAATGGAAGTTACTTTGCTGCTGCTAATGGAATTGAAATCCCCCCTTTCTTTTGAGCCTTTTGTCCCTGATCCCAACATGGTTGAGAATGGGAGTGGCTTTCGCCTGTATTGAGATACCTCTGTTGTTTTTGTGTGTATTCAAGTTGTTTCTGACTTATGATGATCCTAAGGCAACCCTATCATGGCGTTTTCTTGGCAAGATTTGTTCAGAAGAGGTTTGCCATTGCTTTCCTCTCAGCCTGAGAGAATGTGACTTACCCAAGGTCACCCAGTGAGTTTCATGGCCAAGCTGGGAAATGAGCCCTGATCTCCAGAGATATAGTCCAACACTCAAACCACTGCACCACACTGTCTTTCTAGACCATTTTAACTGACAACAGAAGTAACATCTCAGACTAAATGTATTGCTATAACTCTAACATTGCCACAATTCTTCACCTGCATGATTGCTAATATCTTTGCTTGATGAGGAACCTAGTGAAGCTTTCATAACTTGAGGTATTTTGTGCATTTTAGATGACACTATAGATATAACTGTTTTGTGGATTTTGTTGCATTTTGCTGCATGGAGAACATGGCTACCCCCTGAACATGCTTCTTCTTACAGTTCCCAGCTGGCAGAATATGAACTCTTAGAAAACCAACACTCCTTAACAGAATAGGTGCTGCTGTTTTTAAAAGTTCCTCTGTCATCCTATGGGAATGATACAGTGTGTGCTAAAATAATACATACTGATTTACATTAGCCTTTAGAGCTTCACTTTTCAATGTTGCCAATATAATTGCTTTAAAACATTTCACACACAGCATAAGCCACATCTCTACTGATGCTCTACTTACCTGAAATGAACCTGCTGACACACTGCCAGAGCTGCATGCTGGCATCTACAAGACTGCTACCAAGATCTGCTGACTGCAGCAGCCAAGAAAGACAAAAATACAATCTGAGGATTTAGTTTCTTACCATTGATAGAGGGCTGGAATAGGCTGGCAAAAAAGCTGGCTTCCCAGCATGACGCATGCCTCCAAGCTGACAGATTGCCGGTGTCATGCTGCCTGGCTGTTTACACAGTGACTGCTTTACGGCACTCTGGCGGCACAGAGTTTAGACACTGCATGCCACAGAAGTGCTGCAAGGCTGCGGTGGCTAAACACTGTGCCAATGGAGCAGCTTTCTGGTGTTTCATTTTGTGCTGGGAAATAGCTGGATTGGGGCTGCAGCTCTGAATGTTGCCACAGCTCCATGGTGCATGGCTCCGCAGCTCAAAGCTGGCACTGTTGGGTGGTCTGTTTCTCCTCTATGTCTCTGGGTCTCGCAGTTGAAGCTTCTCAACTCTGATGTTTTAAGGATCCAGGGAGAGAACTGAAAGTCAATAGCATAAGTTGGACTCACTCTTGCGTATATCACCAACAGGATACCACCTGTGTGCATAAGCAGATATGGACAAATGTAGTCCTCCAGATGTTGTTGAATGACAACTTCTATTAAATGATTTTTAAACAAAAGAAAGCAGAAGAAAAAACTTTAAGATCTAAATTGCTTTAAACAGTGTATGGTTGTTTACTTGTATATTACCAGGAGATTTTTTTTAAATAAAGGTCAAGATGTAAATTTTTAATAAATAGATTAGCAAATAAATTAATATTTGGAGGGCTTTATTTCACCTTCCCCTCTGATGCACTAGAGAACTCAAAACACCTGGACACTGTAATGTATATTCCAATTGGTTTGGCAGGGACAGTCCCAATTAATTCTGTGTTGTTCCACTTTTTGGTGGCTGCCTTTAAAATGTCCCAGTTTCTTTCAGCTTCTTTCTCTTTCCCTCTTTGTTCTTAGCTGATTTCAGTTGATGCAAATTGTGTTCAAAGTGCAAAAGTAATTTGTATTTGATTAAGTTGGGTGGAGGAAGAGACTCAGATAAAAGCAAACCTCTGCAGCATCTCTTAGCTTGTGTGTTCATCCTCAATAACTTTTGGCTTCTTGACCACATTCTGCAGTTGCTTGGTCACTCATGTCCTGGTTTTCATCTCTGACATGTTTGAGAGTATGCTGAATGTATACCACTGTGGTAGCTTGATAGAAGGGCAAACTGCTGGCTTCCATTCTAGTTCATCCACTAACACTGCAAGAGATGACTAGACAGTGGGCTTCTGTTAGCTCAAGTGGCACAAGCAGGGGCCAACTGGGGTTGAAATAGTAGCAGTTTAGTATCCTTCTGCATCTGGAATCTGTAACTGGTTCGGTTTTTCTGATTTCAAAGGAACAGCTAAGCTTTCATAAGTAGGGCTCTGTTTCTATTAAATTAAAAGCATCAGCTGATAAAATAGATTCTGCCCTATTAAACCTAATGCCCTAATAATTATGGTGTCACAAAATACTTTGGTATTCTTGCTTCAACAGATTAATACAGATAGCCACTAGGAATACTGAATAACTAATTAATGTCTGAAACCAGGTTAAATCATAGACAGCAATATCTGGGACTGGGAGAGAAAAAAAGAAGCTTCAAAGGAAGGGAGGGGAGAGCGAACACTCTACAGACTTATTTTTCATTTGCAAGCAGAAGAAAACTTTAAACATTATAAAAAGTCAGGCAGAGTTTATCCTATGGATTGCTTTGAAATGTCATTCCATTCTGCTCTGTCAGAGAGAAATATAACACCTGCAAGCCTATTCTGAATTTTCCAAAAAAAATATGCAGCATCTGTGAGTTGAAGTGTGTTTATATGTTAAATGTTTTATATAATATATGCTAACAAATTATTCTTGCCAAAAAGAGGATAGAGGAAAAAACCACAGAAATCTTAAAGTCATTAAGCAAAGTTGCTGATTCCAAAAAACAAACAGAGACAAACAGAAAAGACAAGGATCAAACAGGTGTGGGAGAACTGGATTAGCAAAACAGATGCTAAGCGCCCTGACCATCCTCGATACGTAAAACTAGCTTAAGAGAAAAGATTTGTATGGCACCAAATCTGTTCCAGCATTTTCATTAAGAACTGTGCCCAATGCTACATATTTATCTGGTGTTGTAGAGATCTGTACACCAAGAATCTGCTAGTGAAATTTACAGAGACTGTAATAACCTGTTTATATTCATGTCAGAGCTAAAAATGAGCCAGGGTATCATGTTTGTACTGATGTTGTTTTTTAAAGCAGTTTGTTTGAGAAACCTGATATGGTGATCAATTCTCCAAATGAAAGTGAAGGGACTGCTTGCCTTATATCTTACATGTTTAGTTTTTAGATGTTTTCTCCATTGGTATGTGTAAAACGCAAATTATTTTCTAAAACGTGATCTACTTGAAGAAATTTTAAGTCTGGTGGTTTGAATATGATGCTGAACATTTCTAAAACAATGCAAATGGGAAAAATACTCTGAATAAATAAATCTTACTTTAACTTTAACCTTATTCTAGATCATATACCAGCTTCCCACAATTTTAGTTTAACACAGAATCAGAATACAGTGTACCCATGACATAGGCGGGCTTGCCATATGTGCATTTAAACTTATGTGCTTGGCAAGCCTGGAGAGTTAAAAATTTCATGGCATATGGAAGGACGTGCCCATAGGAATCAACAGGACTTGAGGTCCCACTTTTTTGCCATACATGGGGGTGTGTGGGTGTGTGGGTGTGTGACAGTCCAGAACTAAACTGGATCCCCTGCTTATACAAAGGGCCCACTGTAATTGTGATAATAACTTCTGCTATCTGTTGTTTTTGCTGTTGTTGCAATTGTCCTTAAAATGTTCAGTGTGCTTCATCCACATTAACCCAATCATCCTTACAAGAAGTGTAATAAAGTTAATACCAAAAATGGAAATTGGACTTGCCTAAGACTTGCCTGTATATAAGCTGGACTTGCCTATGATCACCTATGTCACTTGTCAGGACTGAAAACCACAGCAGGTCCTTAAAATGGGACCAAACAGAAGGCAGATAAAGACTCAAGGTATGTGCTTCCATCAAGCTCTGCCTAAACAGGGAACTAGAAGATAAACATGCAGACCAGCTTTCAGAATCAAGAAGTGGTCATACAATAAGGCTAAGCTCCTGCAGAGGTTTGCAGGTTAGCTTACTGTTCAAATTTACTTAAAGAAGCTGCTGCTTCCCACACTCATCTCTGCCAAATCACATCCAAATACATTTCCCTCTTCAGACATTCCATCTTTATTTAGTGGTGATCATGATGATCCGAGTCAGGACTGAGCATCATCTGGGTAACCCAGCTGTAAAGATGACATAGCCTGTAGTAACTCTGTCTCACATTGAGAAGTTAGGATTAGTATGGACATTTAGAATTCAGTGATTTAAGATTTAGATGCGATTAACAAAACAAACTGCTTTATCACACTAGTGGGTAAACAGGATTTAAATAAGAGAACTAAACTAGAGAAAACCAGGAAATGCCTGAAGTTTATCACATGATGTTTCCCGGTTTTCACTGGTTTAACTCTCTTTTAAATCCTGTTTGCCCATTAGTGTGATGAAGCAGAAAGAAGTGTTAGGATTAGGGATGGAAAATAATTTAACTGGAGTTGAGATTCTCACTAAAGTACCCATTCTACATTGCCTGAGATTTGATATGAAAGAAAACACATCTTGCACCATAAACTTTCACATCTACAAGGCTTGCAGTCAATTTCATCATACAAGCACAAAACCATGTATACATTTAAAAATGAAAACAGCTAAAAATTTGCACAAACACAAGTCCTACAAACCTGCATGCAGAAAGATTGAAAGCAGCCGCTACAACTTCTACACATGTTTTAATCCCGTGAGCACGGGAAGCTCATATCAAGTGGCCTTTGAAATATACCAATTGTTCATTTCTGCAAATTCCACAACATGCCAAGGTTGTATTTTTACACAAAGCTGTCAAGCCAAACAGGGCTGCAACTCTAATTGAATTAACTCATGGCCTGTGCTTTTCTGTGAAGTATCAGGCAGCTTTAATGATTTATTTATTTTAAGTCATCTGGCAGTGTAGCAAGACAGTCAATTGGCATACATTTAAAAAAGATCTTTCCTTAATTAGGTAGACCTTTGGATACATTTTTTTAAAAAAAGCAGCTTAATAAAAATTAAAAGATAATAAATACTCAGTTGGTGCAGATCAGAATTCAAAACAAAATAAACTCATCTTCATTTTCTTCTTTACCAAAAGGAATAAAGAGCTTGCCAACTAAAACTGCAATTATTTACCACTTACAAATAAACAACCTATCTAGAATATGATCTTTCTCTTGTATGTGAAGGAACACATCACTCAATATCTGTATTTAAATATTTTTAATTATATTTAGCAGCTATATGATCCTGCTCATCATTGACTTGGGGCAAGCAACTTTTCTGTAACATCTAAATCAGGAGAGTCACATTCTGACATACAGTATAAAGGCTGGATTATAGCCAAGAAACTAAGAATGAACCCCAACAAACTGAGTTCAAAGTGCAAAAGTAGTTTGCAGTCAATTAATTCAGCAAGTGGGGAGGAGGGGGAAGGAGGGGCAGAATCTTTCCCTTCCCAGGAGACTCAGGCAAAAGCAAACTGTAGCAGCTTCTCCTTGCTTGTGTGTTCTTCTTTGTCAATAACATGGTTATCTTCACCATGCTTGGCTACACTTGTCCTGATTTTCATCTGTGAAATGTTGGCGAGTAGAAAACCCCATGGTAGGTTTGCCTTAGGTTCATCATAAGTTGGGACTGACTTAAAGGTACACAGAACAACAAAAATTATGCACCAACCAGTCAAAATTCTCACTATTCACCTGTTAACAGAACAAGATGATACGTTTTCTCCCCAGTACTATATGCCATTATTAAACGAGGGCCAGCTCATAAATAAGCTTGTTTGTAAAGTTACAAATGCATGGAATTCTTTCTCCAAGGCTGGATCCACATTAGTAAAACAGATATTGTACCCAGCTCTTCTTTCGATGTTGTTGGAACATACTACATATGATTATTTTTACGTGAATGCACTTCTTTTAGACTTTATTGCTGTTTTTTAAAAGTCACTTTTTCCACTGCAGTTTTAGGAAAAATGGCTTTTTTACACATAAGGCCCACATCCAAATCAGGATCAAGGTGAACCCAGGAGTTGGGATGATTCAGGGGAAAAGGGGAGCTCACAACTCACCCCCCACTGCTTTTCTTACCAACTGAGTGGGGACAGAGGAATGTTTGGAGGAGTGGAACAACGTGGGAACTAAAAAGCAGCCAGCTTGCTCTGCCCTGAAAAGGAGGCTTCACTGTCACTATAATTGGCCCTGGATCAACGTCACAAAGTCACTTTTCCACATGAGCCAGCAAAGTATGAGCAGAGTCGAAGGCTTTCATGGCCAGCATCCATAGCCAGTGCAGTCCCAGAAAATAGCAGCAGGAACATGCAGGGACTCTGCTCATAGTTTTTTGTGGGTTTTTCGGGCTATGTGACCATGTTCTAGCAGTTTCTTTCTGACATTTTGCCAGCATCTGTGACAAAATTGGCTATTTTCTGGGACTGCACTGGCCCTTCAGCTATGTTCCTAGGCATGGCAAACCCTCTTCCATGACAAACGCCCACTATCAATCCATCTCAGTGGCCTAGTACTGAGAAATGTGAATCTAAGCAAGTCCTCTTTCCTTTTCCCTTTCTCTATCTGAACTTTCCAAGGAGATCCACTCACTGGGTGGTCTTTTGCTTTCCCTGCTGCCCCTCTCCTTTTATGAAGGTAATTGGCTCTTCTATGACTCTGCTGTGGACACCATTACTAGAATTCCTCAATCACACGTAGGCTAGCATTAGGAGTTGCTTTGCCTCTGTTTTTCCAGACCCACTAGAGGAGGTGAGAAATGGCAAGAATGGGATGGTGCCAAGGAGTCAAAAACAGAGGCAGCCCTGTGCTCTAACTCCTCTTGTCTCAGAAATGCACATCCATCACTGGAAAACCAACTTCAAAGTGATCCAAACCCATTTCAAAGAAAGTACCACCATTTGGCTTTTTTCAATACCTTGAATTTTGCCCCGGGTTGAAATTCACTATAAATATTGGTGCCTTTCCTTTGTTTTTTGGCTTGAGAGTTTATTGCATGCATTTTTCGACCTGATCTAACCATGATCCATCCCCCACCATGGATGGCCTGGGGCTTCTGTACTACCAAAATTGGCCACCAGAGCACTGCTTGGGAATGGATCATGTTCAGACTGTAGCGCAGCAGCAATTTTGTGTGTAACAAAATTTATGTACAGTGCTGTGTAAATTTACAGCGCTTTATAAATAAAGGTTAACAACAACAACAACAACAACAACAATAATAATAACAAAACCCGTTTCCCCCCATTCCAGCCCGATCTCGTCCAGTGCACGGATCGGGCTGGAAAATGCATGCAATAAACTCCTTAGTCTTGTAATAGGCATACATGCTGCCAGTTTTCTTGGCTAGCTCCTCTTTCGCTTGCCAACCTCAGTTTGCCTCAGAAGCGAGTGAATTTCCTTTCTTCTCTGGACCTGTAACAAGCAGAGCAGCTATCTATTCAGCTGTAGTATTTCTGTTAGTCAGGCTTACTCTTTCAATGTAACACCTTTGAATTGCTTAGTCCTTGTGAGCGTGCATGGTTGCTTGTTTTCGTATGATTGTTGACCCCCCCTCCCAAAATAAAACCCGTCACTTGGTTAGAAACCTGCATCTAGAATTCTTCCTGTCTTTGAACTTGATATACATTGCGATTGAGTCCTTGTCTAACTAACTCGGCCACTACGCATTACTACCTTTAAACTAATTCATAATTCCCCAAACATACATTGGGATTTTAATGTCCTTTTTGGAAAGGTGTCCATCCCAGGGTTATAGTATCTGCTTTCTCTACTTTGGAGAAACAAGATGTTTTTATGGGAAAAAAGGAAAGGAAAAAAAAGATAAGCACTGTAGGTGAAGACTCCTATGAACTGTGATTTTGTTAACTGCAGCAGAAACAAAAATTGAGTTGTAACCATAGCATGGCAAGGTGAGAGTGACAGAAGTGCTCCCAAGATGGGTGTACATTCTGGCATCTATGAGAAGGATAACAGAAAAGTCTTCAAAAATAAAGGAAACTTTTGAAGCTTAAAAACATGTCATGGTAATACAGTATTACTCAGTGTTTCTTTCCTTAGCTCAGGCATTCACATTTCTTAAAGGGCAATTTCAAATGGGCATAATTTGAGTAAATAAATGCAAATGAATAATGGACTTCCCCTAGATTCTGAAAGAAGTATCTCTTCTTAGGTTCTAAGCTGGAATTCATGAAATAAAGGGATTTTGGATAGTGTCAGTTGTTACAATGATATAAAATTGTGTCTGACAATTTTTTTTAAAAAAGAAAAGGGAAATACTTTCTTTGACCTCAGCATGTAGTCATGAAATATGTATGCAAAATACTCCATATTTAGCACTGAGAGGTGGGGGAAAACATTAAATATACATTGTCCAGAAAGAATGAAAGAAAGAAAGAGAAAGAGGGGGAAAGAGGTTGAATTTAAAAGCAGAAGGAAGTGTCAGGAGCAGAGTGAAAACTACCAAGTAGCAACAGATGGCACGTTGTCTAAATCAGGCTTGGAGAATTGAGCTGAAGAGGTCTGAACTTTGCATAGCACATTCAGTCTGATAGCATGAGTGTTTCTCTTTAGTCCAGGATTGCTGTACACTCACAAGAACATTAGCAGGGAAACACATTCATTCACACCCTTTGCAGCACCATAATCCATCTATGAAACAGTGTAACACTGCCATGACCACAGGGCAGACTCCTATTTGGAACATGATGTGGCCCTAATCTTGTCACAGCCCTTTTGAGCACATTACACAGAATATATGGATGAGTCAGTAGTTCTTCATGGGAAGGGCAACATTTCAGAATCCAGCAACAGGAATGAACCAATTATTGGCTAAAATGTAGATGGAAGATCAATATCAACATCCTGAGGCAAATTAATTGTTTGTACAATAAATGGCAGGATGGTCAGGAAAGAACAGACCTTAGGGCATGGCTGTTCTAGCTCTCTGACCCCAAACTAAGACAGAATTAGTCAGAAAGGCAGAGTGAATATACTAGGATAGAATAGTTCCAGAAATCAGCTTAGTGGAAAGAAAACAGCAACTGCCTTGTCAAGTAATGCTACATCATGATATCCTTCCATTACCTATTTTCTGCCTTACTTCTTATAATAATTAATAAATAATAATAATAATAATAATAATAATAATAATAATAATAATAATAATAATTTTATTTGTATCCCGCCTCTCTGAGAACAATTGGGGCGGCTAACAAAGTAAAAATACAGCACATATAAAATCCCTGGTGCCCTCCCCCCTTAAAAAAGTATTAAATCCAATGCAAAATTTAAAAACAAACAAAAAACATACAAGTTAAAAACTGACCAGAAGGTCAACAACATCACTCAGCAAGCAATCAATGGGAGCGGCAGTATCTTATTCCCAGACATTTTTCTGAGGCCGGGTTCTCTATTCTAGGAAGGCCTGCCGGAAGAAATCCGTCTTAACAGCCTTTTAAAAGCTGTCGATGTTTATCACACTATGCTCTTAAAGAGGTACTATTCCAGTGTGACTCCTCTAGCTGCCTCCTGTTGCATGCTGGGACTGGCAGTTTTAAGGAGGGGTATTTAGAATTCTCAGGCAGAGAAGTTCAGCTCCTTAAAACTGCCAATCCCAGCATGCAACAGGAGGCTGCTAGAGGAGTCACACTGGAATAGTAGCTCTTTAAGAGCATAGTGTGATAAACATCGATGTAAGTAGACGGATCTCATCCGGCAGGCCGTTCCACAGTCTGGGGGCGATGATGGAAAATGCCCTCTGGGAGGTAGCCGAGAGCCTAGATTTTTGTGGCTTCTTACACTGTCTAACTTGGAAAGTTCATCTCACCAGTGTCCTAATACCTCTGCATTATCATATAGAATTGCATCCATATTCCTTTTTGCTTGTCTAAATAAATTGGCCATCCTTTGAAAATCATGTATCCTGGGTTTAGAACAGGGAAACCCAATGCCTACAAAAATATGGGGCACAAATTTAGAGTCAGACATAGAAAAGTGTGTCCTCTACTGTTCCTTCCTCATATTTCCTTCACAAATTCCCCCTTCATTAATGTCTGTGAATTGGCATGACAGTTCTTTTTTATGCAAAGGTCATGGATTCAGGTTTCATAATGGCCAATATGGTTCCTCCCATTATGGAGAAGAAGTTAAGGTCCTTAATTCAGATTTTGGCACCTCTAAAGAATCACTGGTAGGAAAGGGACAGAGCCTTCCCTGTCAAAACAGACTGAATTCAGTTAGATGGATCAGTGATCTCATATAGTGATCTGATATCTCCTCCTTCAGTACTGTATTCTTATTCCTCCCATAATGGTTACTTTTTTAAAAAATGAAACTGAGAGAAATCCTATTTACAGGTTTCATTTTTCTTCTAAAGCATATCCCTAATCAGGATTTTCAGTGTAGTTCATTATGAACTGATAGATCTTCTGCTTTCTTTCTTGCCAACTCTTGTCTATGCAAACAGACAAGAAACTAGTTTAGTTTTTAAAAAGAAAAAGGAAAAAAAAATACTTTAAAAACTTTTAAAGACTCTTTTAAAACTTGTGGGAAAACCTTTGCCTCTTACAGAATTCTGGGCAATCTTCCCCCAGTAACAAGAACCATTCCAGTTTCTCATTGTTTGGGAAAAGTCATTAAACATCATTAACTATTTACATCACATTTCACATTGAGAGGTTCCCATCACTGTACAGACATTTGTTTTATTACTTGAGGTCAGAAGAGTTGGGAGAACCTGTTGATGTGCTTTTATTATGTCTTATTCCTGCCTCTTTTACTTCTGTGCATTGTTCTCTTGGACGTAAGAGTTGCTGGTTTCAGCTTAGCCCTTTATCCTCCTGAACAGTCAGCCAAAGAATTAAATGTGAAGCAAGCAGCACTATTCTACCATTTCTGTGATTGAATTGTTCCTTCTGTCTTCCAGAAGACATTCTAGTTTTTAAGGAGCATTTTTTGCTCTTAGAGGAATGAACACACAGACATGCTAAATTGGCTTGGCTTTTTCTTTCTACTAGCATATTCCATATATTCACTTTTTTACTTAACTCTCTCTATGACCTCACTACAGGTTCAATTTTCAGCTATACAAATCTACTTTTTTAAAGCACTGGGTGCACTTCAGTTATAGCTGGAAGTTACTGAAGCTAAACAGGCCTGGGTCTGATTAGTACAGTCAGCCCTTCATATCCACGGATTCTTTATTCACAAATTCAATCATTCACACGTTGAAAATATCCCCAAAAGATCTACATTCCAAAATGCAAACCTTGATTTTGCTATTTTATATAAGGATCACAATTTCAACATGATGTTTTATTGAATGGGACTTGAGCATCCACTGATTTTGTTATCCACAGGGTTCTTGGCCCACTGTACTTGGATTGGAGATTACCTAGGAAACCTATATATGCTACTTTGAGTTCCATCATGGAAGAAAGGTGGGACAGAAATGTAATAAAACTAATGAACAAATCCTGCCTGTATTATCTTTTAAAATAAGGGCATGAGTACCCCAGTCTCCATCCCCTTAGGACAGTGGTTCCAAACCTTTGTTGGGCCGCGACCCCCATTGGGGACAAAAGTCCCGCCCGTGCCCCCCTGATAGGTTCGGAGGCCAGGAAGGGGCAGGATTTTCGGCTGCATACAAGCCCCAGAAGGTTTTACAGCTAGACGTCCCGCCCCTTCCCAGCCTCCCAACCAATTAGGGAGGCCACCAGGGGAGAAGGGGCGGGACTTCCGGCTGCAAAGGCCTCTGGGGCTTGTAGTCCCGTCCCCTTCTCCCCATGGTTGTCTGGAGCTGCGGGAAGGGAAGGAAAGGGCAGTAGGATCCCCGCCCCTTCCTTCCCTCCCCACAGCTATCTGGCAGCCGCGGGAAGGGAAAGAAGGAGGTGGAGGACCCCCGCCCCTTCCTTCCCTCCCCGCGGCTGTCTGGCAGCTGCGGGAAGGGAACGAAGGAGGAGGAGGACCACCGCCCCTTCCTTCCCTCCCCGCGGCAGTCTGGAGCCGCGGGAAGGGAAGGAAGGAGGAGGAGGCAGCCCCACCCCCATCCCCTTCTTCTTGCGAGTGCCAGCACACACTTGTAAGGAGAAGGGAAAGAGGAAGGAGCCCCTCCCTTCCCCTTTTCCCCGCGTGGTGCCTGCGCTAGCGCCAGCACCCGAGGAGAAAAGGGGAGGGGTAGGCGGGGGGATTCCCAACCTGGTGACCCCCACGCAAGGGTCGCGCGACCCCCAGGTTGGGAACCCCTGCCTTAGGAGGATAGGAGCACCAAATAACATCAGCTATGATCTCCTCTATGATGATAGACTATGCTGCCCCCATACTCAGCTACCTGTCTTTTTGTATTTTGTGTCTTGGCCCATAAGACTGCTTTGTCTCTAAGAATTTCTGTAGAGAGATTTAATTTTGTTTATTTACTTGATTTATATCCTTCCCTTCACCCAAAACAGGATTCAAAGCAGAACATCCATTGTGAGCCAAAACTTAAATACACTACAGACTCATTTACTGCAATAGTAAAAGGATTGTGCTAGATAATTAATCCTGTAATTTTATAGTTAACTGTATGAACTCCATGAGGCCATGATCATAAATAATTTTTTTGGAAACTTGTTCCTATTGAAATGAAACATACTTTCATGCTAACATAAAACTGCAATGTTAGACTAAGCGTAAACTTAACCATGAACACTTAACAAATACCATAAGTGTAATTGAGTTCATTTGGCCTTGCTTCCTAGGAAGTACTAGTTTAGAACTGCAGCATAAGCTTAAATACACAAGCTTTCCCGTCAAGGTTGCAAGATGACTTTGTATGCTGTAAATTAAATGGCTTTAGGATAAAGGTCAACAGTTTTCAAAAGTATCACATGTTCTCAAACATTTATCACAGGGATCCTCCCTAAACCAGAACAATGTTCAAGCCATTCCTAGTATGAGATTTTTTTTTTTAAAAATGCACACCCTGTTCTAATATTATTCCTGCCCCACACCAGTGAGCTAATTTTCACATTACCAGTTAACCTACCCCCACTATAGATGGATTTTGAGATGCTTCAATATGTGTGTGTGCACTGGGTTCATGTACACAATGACACACCAAGCTAAATTGATTAGCCCTTGGCAGTTTGCATCACATTTTTTGGAAGTCAAGCTTTTGTTCTCTACTAATTAAGCAGCCAGAACATTCAGAACAGCTCTGAATGTATCCAGGCTACCACTAACATGGGTGTGTTATTGTGGTGTATGAAAGTATATTCATTCCTCTACCAGATCAACACACTTTTTTGCCATGGCAAAATTAACACTCTTCCCACTTAAGTGTTAATTGGGTATGGTGGCAATGCTAAATGGGCAACGACAACGATCAAGGAGGTGGTGAGATTTCTTTCAATGCTTTAAAAGTTACTGCAGTAGATGCCTTCTTTAGTCCTTGGAAGATTGATGATTCCATTATTTGTAGTACTCAGCAATAAATCTCAGAGTTTAGGCTAAAGTGAGCACTTTCCCCTACTTTGCGTCTTCCATTACACCATTATTCATCATGTTTAATCATTCATTTACCTCTGACTGCTACTGCACTCAGGGAGGAGCAGCACATTATTGATTTTTGACTTTTACCCTTTAGAAGCTGGCAAAAGGGCTTTACAAATGCTTAATCAAAAGTGACACACCATGGGTGGAATGAGGGGAGGGGGAAAGGGTGTACCAAACCTTGAAAAAAATAGCAATCACATAATGCACTAAGTTACGATGGAACTGTATTAAGGGTCTACAAAGAAAACTAATTACAATAAACTGAAAAGTAAAGGGGAAACCACCCATGAGACCTCAAAGAATGAAGCAGCAAGTATGTGTAGCTAAAAGCATTTTCTGAGAAACAGGATAGTGTAAATTCAGAACTTTAGAATACATAAAAATGTACAACATACTAGACTTGGGAATGTTCTGTTATGTAGTTATAGTTGAATAGAATGCACTTTTAAAATTTTTCCCCAAAGACAATGAAATAATACACCTGAAAACCAGGTAGCTTCCAAATCACTTTTGACTCCTGAGATCTACTACTCCAGATAATTACATTGATTATGACTTACACCAGTAATATATATGTTAGTCCAACAGACTCACAGGAATGAGATAACTGGACATGCATGGCCTTCCTGCATGATAAATATAATGCCAGAGCAGCAAATTCATGTAAGATTGCCTCTTTTTGTTATTAGGAAAATTGCTATTATATCTGTGCTCCTGGAAAAATAGAAGTGGCATGTGGCTTCAGCTGTAACAATATTTGGCTTACATGTGCATCCTGCATACAAAAGCAGTTGCCTGCATAGGTCAGACATCTAGATTATTATATGAAATGAATCTAAGGCCCTCTCCAGACAGGCCTTTGCGGTGCCCTCGTCACATGCTAGGGGTTGGCCGAGGGTGCACCGCCCATACTGGCCTCACCCTAGCACGTGAGGAGGGTGTCAAAATGGCGGTGCTCTATACACACGGGCGCTGCCATTTTGACGTGACAGACGCTTAGCGTCCGCACATCACGCCCCCATAAGGACCTCATGAGTGCGCCACTGGCATACTGCAATGTTCTTATGGTGCCGCAAGAAGAACCCGCTTTTTAAGGGTTCTTTTTGCTGTGCGAGGGAGCCGCGCAGTTTGTCTGCTGCAGCTCCCTCGCGCAGCAAAACAAGGCGCAGAGAGTCCGCCCTTTTTGGGTGGTCTGTATCCCGCCAAAGTTTGCTTAATTTTTTAAGCTTTTGTGGCATTCAAGAGTTAGGAAGGGGAACACAGTTGCGGCTTATTTTGTTTGTAGATGTTAATTTAGACCAGGGGTAGGCAACCTATGGCCCGCGGGCCGGATGCGGCCCGGCGAGGCCTTGGGACCGGCCCCAGCCCGGTCCTGCCGCCAATTGCCGCCGGGGCCTTTGGCGTCTCACGCAAGGGGCATGGTGGGGCAATTGTCTATAGAAACCTCAGAAACATGCATTTATCTTAACATTTAAAAAAAAAATCAGCAAATTTTTTCGCGTGTCCTCCATTTTTTATTTAAAAAGTGCCCTCCATTTGAAAATTTTGTCCTACATTTGTCCCAGTTTATTTATTTATTTATTTATTTATAAATTATTTAATTATTTATTTTCTGGCTTCGGCCCCCCAGTTGTCTGAGGGACAGCAACCCGGCCCCTGGCTCAAAAGGCTTGCCTACCCCTGATTTAGACCATGATGTAATTTCCCCCCCTGAAAATTTCAGAATGCTAAGTGTCAACTCAAAATTTCTAGGAAAAAAGATGATGCACACAGGCAACAATTTAAAAAGGTTGGCTGTGAATATGGCTATATGCATAATAGATGGTAAAATGGAAATACAGTCAGTAGAACAAAACATATAGCAAATATTAATAGCAGCTCAAATACCATCCAACTTTGGACATATAGTTTTCTATTTCAAATCACTGATTTCACAAGCAAGCTAATTTCAGTTTTAACCACATGCTCAAAGGAGTAACAGGAAGTTGTTTCTTCAGACTGCAGGTGATCTGGATGCCTGAAGTTAACAGAAGTACTGGAACAGTACTTTTAAATAACAGAGGAATGAGATGACTCACAGAGAAGCTGGCAACGGGACATTTTTTGCTGTCATCACCCTTGTTTAACGTTACTCAGCAGATGTCATAATAGCTTTCAGCACACCAATTCAAGCCCAAGTGTATAAAAACAAAAAGATCTCTGGAGTGGGTGCCTATCTTGAAGTGTCACAATGTAGCAGACTGATCATTACTGTACAGTCAAACTAGAACCTCGAAGGCAGCCTTGCTCATGGTAGGGATATGAAGAATATTTAGTAAGATTAACATCCTTGAGGGACAAGGGCTATCTGAGCACTCGAGACACCCCGAGAGGAACAAAGAGAACAGCCTCAGGATTCTTTGCACTTTGGGACTTCATTCAGGAAAATATATTTACCCAAGCATAATTTCTGTGCATGGGGAAAAACATTTTGCATATATTTGCATAAATTGCACTAATACACTGTTTTCTGTGCAGAAAGAACTTGTGTTTTCTGTGTAAACGCAGTAATTTGTACACATATCAATATATTTTGCACAAAATACATTGTAGTAATTAATTCATTCTACTCATTATAATATTTGGAAAGAAATTATATAATTGTTACTTGCTATAAAGTTTAAAGGACGGGAGTGTTTGTTGTGTTACCCATTGTGAGTCTTGGGTTTTTCTGTTGAGTGAAAAAACCTTAGAAGTTATAAGGAAATAAAGCTGGAAAAATTCCTGCCAAAGTAAATCCAAAATGCCCCAGGTAACTATTTCCTTATATGTTATTTCCAAGCTGTGTGGAGTATGTATTTGATGTGCTTCTTGCTATAGTTCATCTCTAAAGCTATATAAACCTGATGTCATCCAAATTACCCATCAAAACCCAACTTCTACTCTGAAGATTTTAACTTAGCCTTTACTCCTTATTAAACCATACCTATTTGTAACTGCATCTGTATGTATGTAGTAAATTTGTTATATCTCCCTAAAAAGTGCAATGAAAATTGATGGCAACTTATTATTTATCATCCTCATCAACCACACATCTGTGTTTCATTTGTCAACATGTATTCAATACTGCTGTTTATATTAGTTTTTATTGCACAGTCTTCTGACCAGCCTCTAATCTTAACAGTTTAAAACCAACAGATCTCTTAAAATCAAACACAGACTACCAAACCTAGAACAAATATGTCCAAAGTAACAAATTCAACTAGATACTGCAAAGCGAACCAAGACTAGTTTGAGTCACCAGCCTTCACTGAGGTTATTAACAATCAGGTGCTCATAGTCCCAAACAATCACCTGTCAAATAGCTATTTATGCCAGAAGTAGTCTGCAGGAGGAAATCCGTGTTATTTGCCCTGGCTTACTCTGATGTCTCCATCTAGAGATTAAAGCTAGACATTTTGGCAGAGTGCAACTGCAAATTACTGAGTGTGACAAAATATTTTTTGACACAGTTCCCACATTCAAGATTGAAGCGAGTAACTGAAGGTGGGTCAGCTACTATGAGAGTGAAAATTTGGCTCAAAAATGAACAGATGATAAAAGAACATATGAAACAGTGCCAGTCAGAAGGTTTTCGATGTTACTAAGCAATAAAATAATAGCTACACAACATGTCAATTCATGTTATAAGCAAAGGTAGTACTGAAAGTACTCCTGTTAATGCAGGTCAAATTCTCTGTGATAATTTGGTATTAGGAGATTGTCATTTGGTCTGACTCACATGACTTTTCTCCCCCAAATCACCATGTATTTCTGAATGGCAAAGGAGTGGACTAGATAGTCCTTTTGGTCCTTTCAAACTCTTAAGATTCTATATGTGAGAAATAAAACAAAGAGAAAAGGGGACATCAGATGAGCCCAACTACTCATGTTAAAAATGGCTAAATTAAGAAGTTTCACATGTGCATTTTCTTAGTTCTCAATAATAATAACAACAACAACAACAACAACAACAATAATTTTTAGCCCGCCTCTCCCATTCAGATCGAGGCTGATTCCAAAAAATAACAAAATTACAATTACATAACGTAGAAATCATAAGAATCTACTGTCCCCAACCAGTTCCCAACATAAATGACATTCAAAATACACTTTCTAAAAACATTCATGTTAAAATAACAGTTAAAATTAGATTAAAAGAATTAAAAAGACAGGCGGATGACAGGGTAGCTATAGGCAGAGGGGCAGTCTAATTTTTGAGATCAGTTGGGGAAGGCCTGCCGAAAGAGATCTGTCTTGACTGCCTTTTTGAAGGCATCAAGAATATTAATCTGATGGATCTCCTCTGGTAGGTCATTCCACAGTTTTGGAGTGGCTGATGAAAAGGTCCTCTGGGAAGTTGTGATCAACCTGGTCTTCTTGGGCTGCAGAAGAATCTTCCCAGAAGACCTGAGAGTGCGGGGAGATTATGTAGGAAGAGATGCTCCCGCAAGTAATAATAATAATAATAATAATAATAATAATAATAATAATAATAATATTTATTTGTATACCGCCCTCTGGCAAATCAATCCGGGCGGTTAACAACAGTAAAATATAAAATATGACAATTAAAAACACTTTATCCCTCCCCCCTTAAGTATGCTGAACCCAAGCCATGTAGGACTTTATAGGTAATAACGAACACCTTGTACCTCACCTGGAAGCTGAAACAAGCTGCTCTTACTTTTTTTTTCTGGTGAAGGAACCTATCCTATTCTTTCCATGTGATTTCTACCCTATGAAACTCTGAAAGTTCATGGAAAAGGGCCATAGGATCATGCCACTTATCCTTACTTCTTCAAAACATTGTAATGAACTTGTTGGTTGCATCTGGTGTGGCTCTACAAAGTAACCTTCATACCATATAGGGCTCCTCCATGCATAGGAGGATTTTAATTGACCCTGGTTTGCCCTTATGCAGAGAAGGCCTATCCTCTTATATTGGAATGTCTTTAGGGCTCCTTCACATGGCTGGTGAAAATGGGGCTAAGCAAGCAACATGATTAGTAATTTAGGGTGGCCAAAAGTACATACTGTTTTACACAACACACAATTAATTTCTGAAATCAACATTGCAAAATCAAACAATAGCCACAGCTTGGATGGCTTTAAAGGGGAATTAAAGAAATGCATGGATTTAAAGTTCCTAACCATAGCAAATCAACAGGAGGTTGTGGTATCTAAACAAAACTCTCATGTTCAAAGGCAACACACTACCAAATCCTGCTTGTATCTGCATAGGAAGTCTACTGCCTTCAAGCTTTGCTCTCGTTGGCCCCTGTGGAAAATGAAAGGCTTGGGTTAGGACATTGTTTAAAGCCAGAATGAGTTGACTGTGTTACTACAAGTCCTACATTCCATGACCTCATTTCTTTATGACCTAAATAAAATTAATTCTTCTTGGTTAGCAGAGCAGAAAAACTAATTGTCTGAGCCGCTATTTTTCTAGCCGTGTTCTTTGATTTCCTGGCAGTTGTGGGTTGCAATAAGTAATAACCTGTTTCAATACAGAGCACTGTTACCCTGCTATTATTTTGAAATATATATTGGGTGTTGGAAAAACATGGATAGAAAGTTTTATCCTTGTATTTTAGGCTGTGAGTTTAAACCCAATTACATATTCTCAAATCCAAGTTATTTTAACAGATGTTGCATAGATTGGGTTGGAGACAAAGTTTTACACAGAATAAATTCAATGGAATGAATTGAATTTTAGTAACACACAAGCAATCTACTATAAGTTTCACTGCTGTCAAGTAGACTTATTCTGTGTATGATTAAGACTGGCTACATTTGTTCATGAGGATTTTGCAAATGATTTTCCTTTGCAACCTCCAAATCAGGGGTAGGCAACCTTTTTGAGCTGGGGGCCAGGTTGTTGTCCCTCAGACAACTGGGGGGCTGAAGCCGGGGGGTGGAGCTTTCACCCTCCGGGGGTGGGGCCGCATGCCAGGGGTGGAGCTTCCACCCTCCGGGGGCGGGGCCGCATGCAGGGGGCGGAGCTTCCACCCTTTGGGGGCCAGGCCTCCTCCTCTTTGCCAGCCCCTGACGGGGCCCCAGACCCTGTCAGAGGCCACCAGTGCTGGAGGCCTCCCCCTCTTTGCCGGCCTCTGATGAGGCCCCAGGCCCTGTCAGAGGCCGGCAAAAAAGCCAGCGGGGGCTGCCAGCGCTTGAGGCCTCTTCCTCTTTGCCGGCCCTTTTGCCGTCGCTGGGGCCCTCCAAGAGGGTTCCGGTGATGGCAGTGGGCCTCTGGGAGGCCCTTTTGCCATCACCAGGGCCCTCTTGGAGGGCCCCAGCGATGGCAACGGGCCTCTTGGAGGGCCCCAGCAATGGCAACGGGCCTCTTGGAGGGCCCCAGCGATGGCAACAGGCCTCTTGGAGGGCCCCAGCGACTGCAACCGGCCTCCCAGAGGCCGCCGCCAGTGGTGGCGAAGTCTCGTGTGATCTTTCTTGTGGTCGCGCGAGACTTTGCCTCTAGGCCGCCGCCATTTTGTTTTTCAAAATTGTGGCGAAGTCTCGTGTGACCTCAGGGAAGGTCGCGCGAGACTTCGCCGCCATTTTGAGAAATAAAATGGCGGCGCCCGGGAGCGGCAAAATGCCGCAATTGGCGGGGGTGGCGGCAGGGGCAGGCAGGGGCCAGCCGAAAGGCTTCCATGGGCCTCATCCAGCCCGCGGGCCGGAGGTTGCCGACCCTTGCTCCAAATGAGCAATTATTGATGTTACATAAATAAGTTGGCCTTAACCTACAAAATGTCAATCAGACTATCCTTCTTGGTTTAAGTGCTGTTAGTTTTAAATGTATCCATTATCACAGCTGGCTGACATAAATACATAAGAAACTGGTTCTCAAGTTCTTCATTTGTCCATTAATATTTTGCCTGTTTTTCTCAGCATGTCAACAGTCTCTAAAGAAACAGGTCAGCCATTTGGCACACTATCACTGCTTCTATGAATTTGTTCTAATAATCCCCCAAAACACTCATTTTTTCCTCTTTTGAATACTGAACAAAATGCTTTGTCTCCAGTCCTTTATGACTTAAATAAAATTAATTCATCTTGGATAGCAGAGTAGAAAAACTGATTGTCTGAGTCACTGTTTTCTGTTTCCTTTAGCATTGTTCTTTGATTTCATGGCAATTGTGGGTAGCAATGAGTAATATTTTCTCTCCAGTACAGGTCACTGAGAGCTCACTGAGAGTGGTATCCAAAGGGGATCTTGGAACCAAACCCCAGCTTATAACAAGGTTCCACTGTATTATTCAAAATAAAGCACATACATTTTATTTAATATAAACAAATGATTTCAGTGTCCATCTTATATGCTACTCTAACTCTTTTTTCATACATCTAACTGGTATAAGGGCAAATGCACACTGATTCAGAATCTGGCCTGTAATTTTTATTTTTTTAAGGTGGCAGATTGAAGGGAATCCTATTTGGCAGAAAGAGGTCTTTGTAGAAGAACAGCAGTTGAACTCTGACACCACTCAGCTTCTCTAAAGCAACAGAGAATATTCATTTTGGCAAATGTACAGCAAAGCTAATCACCAGCAATGTTTGGGGGGGATGGAACAGGAGGGAGAAGAGGTACTAGAAATCTTATTTTCTGGAAAGTACAATACTGTACAAGTGTTTTGTGAGAACTGGGAGGCAACAAGAACTGTTTAAGAATGCAGATTCTGTGTCTTAAGACTACTTTCATGCATTCTATGCCCACATTTATCTGACACTCAGTATCTGTATCTATCACTGATAATTTGTTTTAGTTGTTTTCTTAGATGCAGTTGATTGAACTGGAAAGCTTGATGAATGTTTTATATTAACTCATTGCTTTCATGAACTGTGCAGGTAATCACTGGCATAAACCACCATGTCTGCTCCTTGCTTTCTGCTGCTGATGCAGAGCTAAAATGGAGTTAAGGTGGGCTGTTGTATAGAAGAACCTGCTGACAGATGGAAGATTCTGATGTGGCTCAGGAAACAAAGCTCTAAACTAGATACATATTTTCTTAAACACACACTACATAAATAGCTTCTAGGTGTCTGACACCAACCAACATTTCACAGATGAAAACTGGGATATGTGTGACCAAACAACATCAGAATCGGGTGAAGATGGCAAAGAGTATTATTGATGAGGATGAACACACAAAGTTGGAAAACTGCAAAAGTTTGCTACTGGGAAGGGCAAGACTTTGACTCCTCCTCTCCACACCACACCATGCTGACTTAATAGTGTGTAATAGCATGAACTCAAGTTTTCACAACTGTAGTAAGCTGACAACAAAGTGGAAGAAGGAGAAAGAAACTGGAAACTTTTAAAAGTAGATGGAAAGTGGGACAGCAGAAGATTAATTGGGACTGTCCCTGCAAAATTGGGCGAGTTGGAAAGAGTCTTGAAAGACATTTGAGAGATACTTCACTTTCCATGAATTAGGCATGCGCAAATGCTCATGTACACACTTCCTTTGTCTGATGACGCCAAATTAGGAGGAGTAGCTAACACCCCAGAGGACAGGATCAACATTCAAAATGACCTGAATAAACTAGAAAGTTGGGTCACAGCTAACAAAATGAACTTCAACAGGGAGAAATGTAAGGTACTGCACTTAGGGCGGAAAAATAAAATGCACAGATATAGGATGGGGGACACCTGGCTGAACGAGAGACTTATACATGTGGAAGGGATCAAGGAGTCCAAGTAGACCACAAGTTGAACATAAGTGAACAGTGCGATGCGGCAGCTAACAAGGCCAATGCGATTTTAGTAAAAGTATAGTATGTAGATCAAGGGAAGTAATAGTGCCACTCTATTCTGCTTTGGTCAGGCCCCACCTGGAATATTGTATCCAGTTCTGGGCAGCACAATTTAAAAAGGACATGGAGAAACTGGAGCGTGTCCAAAGGAGGGCAACTAAAATGGTGAAAGGTCTGGAAACCATGTCCTATGAGGAACGACTTAAGGAGCTGGGGATGTTTAGTCTGGTTAAGAGGTGATATGATAGCCCTGTTTAACTACTTGGATGTCATTCTGAGGAGGGAGCTGACTTGTTTTCAGCTGCTCCAGAGACTAGGACCCGGAGCAATGGATGCAAGCTACAGGAAAAGAGATTCCACCTCAACATTAGGAAGAACTTCCTGACAGTAAGGGCTGTTCGACAGTGGAACACACTCTTTCCTCGGAAGTAGTTGTCCTTAGAGGTCTTTAAACAGAGGCTGAATGGCCATCTGTCAGGGATGCTTTGATTGAGAGTTCCTGCATGGCAGGGGGTTGGACTGGATGGCCCTTGTGGTCTCTTCCAACTCTATGATTCTATGATTCTATGAGTTTAAGATATAATTGTCTAGATCACATGATCTGACCTTTTAATGTGACTTTTGGATTTGCTAAACCATAGTTTTTTATTGTGAAGTATGAAATTGGTAGTTTGAGCTCTGACAACAAGCCAAGATTGCAAATCAGTTTTCAACATAGCAAGATATCTTTTGTAAATAACATATTTTGGAAACTGCGATTTAACAGTTCTGTTGGCATGAAGACATATGAGAGGATGGGGGCTGGGGGGTCATAACAGTCAGCTTAAGGTCAATAAACATTTACAGTTGGGACAATGATTGTGACATCTGATTCAGGTTGGCAGGTTGGCAAGTTCTTAAATCAGTTTGGTCAGTTTCTAAAAAAACCCAAAATTCTGCAATGCATTCATCAGAAATCAAACTGGGCTGAATGCACTCCAGATTCTGCAGTTTTTTTTAAAGCTAACCAATTTGGGGGAGGGACCTATTGTTAGGAGATTAGGAAATTGATCTGAATGTCCAAGATGGAGCTTTTTGTCATTCCTCCTAAGCCCACCCTTCAACACTCCTTTTCTGTCTCTGTGGACAACATTTCTATTCAACCAGTCCAGCAAGCCCACAGTCTTGGTTTTATCTTTGATTCTTCTCTGTCGTGTATCCCTCAGATTCAGACCACAGCCAAGGCTTGTAGATTCTTTTTATACAGCATTGCCAAAATCCGACCATATCTCTCCACCTCTACTGCCAAGATCCTGGTCCATGCCCTAGTGATCTCACAACTTGATTACTGTAACGTCCTCCTGGCTGGGCTTCCTCTTTCTCACCTCCGTCCTTTAATCTCTGTCCAGCATTCAGCTGCATGCATTATCACTTCCACCCACCGCTCTGACCACATCTCTCCTGTGTTGGCATCCCTTCACTGGCTCCCCCTCCCTTTCCGCATTTAGTACAAGCTCCTGCTGTCGACATTTAAAGTCCTCCATGGACTGGCCCCTCCTTACTTATCAGACCTTCTTTCTCCTCACCTTCCCACTAGGGCCCTCCGTTCTGGTAGTCAAGGTCTGCTGTCTCAGCCCAGGATTTCCTCTGCCCCATCCCGGATTCGCCCCTTTTCACTTGCTGCCCCTCACTCCTGGAACCTTCTTCCCCCACAAGCAAGAGCCATCACTTCTTTAACCAGCTTCAAAACGGAGTTGAAAACCATCCTGTTCAGAGAAGCCTTCCCAGGCATTGCATAATTGTCGCTTACTATTTGATGTTCTTTTGGTGCCTGTTTATCAAACCATTTCCTGTATTGCTATGTACTGTATATGTATTATCCTATTTGAGAGTATGTATTTTCCCTGGAAGAAGATTAACCATCCATTATGAAGCCAAGCCCTCCCTCCAGTCCATCTGCCTTGGTCCAGGCCTTGGAGGTAGAGAGGAACTGCTGGACCTCTTACCCTTTCCCTCCACCACTTCCTTCTCCTTCTGTGTCATGTCTTTTTAGATTGTAAGCCCGAGGGCAGGGAACCGTCTAACTAAAAAGATTGCATGTACAGCACTGTGTAAATATACAGCGTTTCATAAATAAAGGTTAATAATAATAATAATAATAATAATAATAATAATAATAATAATAATGTCCTCTTGGTGATTCTGATAACCATGTAATTCCAGTACACCTCTGAAACTCTTTACCAGTCAAGAGAACTAAACCACTATCATCTCCATGTGAAAATATAGGCTGGCTACTAGGAAGTTTTAGCTAGTTTTTTCTCTCTTACTTTATTGCATTATATTTGCTATTATTTGCTTGTCTAAAAGTATAACAACAGCATCAACAAAAGGTTTTCTTTCTTTCTGAAAACTAAGATCAAGGGTGAGAAATTGAACTGCAGGCAATATTGACAATACATCACAAGCAGGTAGGGATGCCATATCCCGCCTGTAGGCGGGGCAATCCCGCTTTGGGCGGTGCCGTCCCTGTCCCGGTCTGGTTTGGTGCCAAGACCGGGACGGCACCACCCGCAGCCACCTTCGCCCCGTGTGCGCTGCGGGGTCTTCCAAGGCCTCGCTGAGGCCTGGGAGCGCTCTCTGCGGTTGGAGCTCCGGACGCGGAGACGCTCCCTCCCAGGCCACAGCGAGGCCTTGGAGGCGGCTCTGCAATCGCGGGGTCCTCCAAGGCATCTGCAAGGCCGGGGAGGAGGAGGAGGCCACTTGGCACCGCGGCCATTGCCGCGATGCCAAGCGGCCCCGTGCCCTTTCCCAGCCTGGGAGCAGGCCTAGGCTTCCTCCCAGGCCGGGAGGAGGAGGAGGCTGCTTGGCACCGCAGCGATCGCCGTGATGCCAAGCGGCCCCTGCGCCCTTTCCTGGCCTGGGAGCAGGCCTAGACTTCCTCCCAAGCTGGGAGGAGGAGAAGGACAAGGTTTAACAATGTAGGACCTTTTTTTTTAAATTTCCTGGCCAGGAAATAAAAAAAAAAAAGTCCTACATTTTCAAACCTTGTCCTACATTTGTCCCGGTTTGGAAGTCCTCAGGTATGGCAACCCTACAAGCAGGAAGACTGCAGAAAAATCTCAATTTTAAAAAATGATATAAATCACTGTTTGTCAGTCATGTCTAGCTATAGTTGGCCTATACGTTCAATTTTTTGTGTTATTCTAAAATTAGTACTCTGGGATATGAAGAAACCAGAACTCTTCCTTTAAAATGTCCTGATATAATGGACGTCATGAAACATATTGGGAAAATGAAAATAAAGAACGTGGACTTTTTATCTCCTTGTTTCCAGTTGCTATTTTCATTTGTGATTATAATTTCAAGTATGTTTTTGGCATCATGCATATAGAAACTTACCCCATTTAAACTAGGTTGTTGGATTCCCGCCAGTTCTCTTTGACTACAAGAACATAGTTAAACTTTGAAACAAACTCTGGATTTAGGACTTCAGTTAAAATGCCATCTGAAAAATTAACCATCAGTAAAAAATAATAAAGACAGTAGCTATTATTGAAAGAATAATAGCTTGTTTTGTCCTGAAACAATTATTTCATTCCATAAAAAGACATCAAAAATAGCTCATAGGATGTTTTGGGATGTACAGGCGTGGAACTGAGTAGAACTAGCAATGAGGTGATCTTGTACTGCAGCTGCGAAATAGATTGGATTTAATGAATTAATATTTAGAGATATGGAAACCATTTCACTAATGGATGGATTACCTGATTTTTTAAAATCTAGTATGGTTTTAAAAGAATGAACACACGAGACTGCTGAATGTTTGGTTGATAGGGTTCTAGTGATCTTCAGCATATTGAGATTGCATTGCCCTGTAGAAAATGGAAACAAAAATCAGAAGCATTGGAAGATACCAATGTGGGGAAAGGGAAATACTAAGAAAAGTCAGGAAGGAGCCTTGAAATTCCTGGGCACCATGGTAAGGATGAACAGGATGATGCCTCTGAAGGTTGGGATGCAAGAGAAGGAAAGTTGGAGATTATTTTCATAGATACAAGAGAGTTATCTGAGAGATAAACTTGTCCCATTACAATTTTGAATTAGAATAAGTTCTCCAGCCATTTTCCCTTGTAAAAAGATGGATTCTAAGGAAAATTAAGCAATGAATGCTTGCTTCCTCATATGATTTTTAAAAGGAAGATAAAGGTTCTTTGGTTAAGAGTGCTTTGAACACAGGAACAAGATCACCAGAAATACTTTACTGGTGACTTTGCTGTCTCAGTATCTCCATAACAACTATAAAGTTTTGCTTTGGTTCCCACAGGACGTGTCTAGAGGACACTTATTATATTATATTTTCTCTCCCACCAAAATAATCTCTATGCAGGGAAAAGTGTGTGTACCTTCACGTAACCAATTAAAGCATGAGAGCTGATTTTGGCAGAAGCACACAGATGAGGCAGCTGGTGCAGGAAGATTACAGTATTTCCATGCAGGAAAAATGACATTGCTTCAGCAGCCTGTAGGTGATCATAAGACTCTGCAGTGTTTTCACCCTTAGTGGTGAGGGTAAAGACAAAATACTTTTTTTCTGCTTGACTTAACCAGTTTTCAGGGCTTGTTATTTTTGTTCTTGGCATTCTAAGAAAGATGTAAATTATGCTACTGCTGTCTCCAGGAGTGCTCATTTGAAAATTATTGTTCCTTTTAAAATAACAATAATTTTCAATTTAACACATTCATACTATGTTGGAACAAGTTTAACTCCACCTGCAGAATCATAAAGATCTGTATAATTGCCCTTGTCTTTAATTGCTAGAGGCTCTGAATGCCATCCTTGCTTGCTGCACACTCTGTCATTTCTGGTGCTTGAGTATTGACATTGTATCTCTTTTAGGCTCTTTGCAGACCTTTAATGACTATATCAATTAATAATGCATCTCTCTCTTTCTCCCCTCTAGCTCATTTTAATTGCTGTAATTTATGTCCCTTGGAAATACATACTCAAACTACACATGTAATCTATACCACTGTGACAGAGCTAGTAGATTGCATACTCAAGATCCTTAGCAAGTAAACAAACCAATTCTAAGTTCATGGACACCATCTGTAAATGACATCAATTACTGTTATATGCAAACAAGTCATGGCATTACAGGTAATTCACAGCCATATACTGCAAACTAAGCAAGTGTCATTCATTATCCTTTGACAGATGATTGCAAGGATGTCAGAGCTACAGAGATAGCACTTCTGTGATAAAAAGGTATACAACTTACAAGCTAATCACTTAATAGCATAAAAGACAGCAATGCAGAATGAGCAACCAAACCTCTTTATGATCATGATCAACTACAGAATTTACAGCAAAATTTAAGACTAGACCCTAATGTCCAAAATCCACCAAAAAGTGATACCTTTATTGAGACAACCAAAATGTACAAAATATATGTTGCAAGCTTTTGAAGCAGAAGCCAGTGGAATTTTGAAAGCTTGAAACATGTATTTTGTGCATTTTGGTTGGCCCAATAGATGTATCAGTGTTTTGTGGATTTTTGATGTAACTATATTTTGCTATATGGCCAATACAGCTATCCTTGAATATATAGACTAGGATGTGTAATTCAGGCTTCTTCCAGTAGCTTTGTTCAAAGTGCTTCAGTGTCTCAAATTTTATTTCTTTGTCATCCTTTCTCTTTTCCATATTTCTTGTGAGAATCATGACTTGACTTTAATTTCCTATATTCAGTAGGGGAAGAGTACAAGCAAGACCTGTTTTGGAGCCAAAGATCAGCAGGCAAGACTGGTCAGCCAATTATTCTGCCTAATCCTTTCCTTCTGCATAGTTTTCTTCTCCTCTGTGTATGTACAGTATGTGGTTTTAAGTTTGTTGTCTTATGGCAGTCCCATTCATTTCATAGAGTTTTTTTTTAAAGGCAAGGAATACTCACAGGTGGGTTTGTCAGTTCTTTCCTCTGAAATGTAGCCTACAGCTTCTACCTGAGTTTAAAAGTAGAAGGATATGTTGTCTGGGACAAAAAATTGACAAGAATAACAATCTGTTCAATGTTGCTGCTGCTTCCTTTTGTGTGGCCCATTAGATGCTTTACTTCTCTCTTGGTCTATCAGAAAGGAAATCAGAGATTATCAGAGAGCAGCAGTACACTCTGGCTTTGCTAGGTTTTATTCATTGCATGGGTGCTATAGAAATATGTACAGGCCTGAACTATATATTAAATTTTAACTACCTTTGCTGTAAATCTTGTCTTGGCTAAAAGCATGTCTCATAGCTTCTGCTCTTCAGTTTCCAAATATAACCCAGTGCTTCTCAGGCTATCTGCAGTGATAGACAGGCAATTATTTTTTCCCCAGTGTGCCAAAGACTTCCACTAAAAGTGTGTCCATTGGGTATAACTGTTTCTTTCTTACCTGGAAACTTGCCAGAGACTGGTAGCCAATGTCTCAGGAACCAGCTCCAGTCCAGGGGCCACCAATTTGAGTAGCACTTCTGTAACCTGTTCTTGGCTCTCTGTTTCAAATGAATCCAAGTTCCTCACTTCACTTTCTGACAACTGAATCTATAATTCTGGCAGATTTAACCACTTCTAATAACACAATTCTCAAATCATTCACTTACTGTTCTAGTTATTCTTCCTTATTTAACACTGAGATTCTAAAACACACTTGCAGAGGAGGCCTCACTGAACATGGAAGGACTTCTGAGTGAAAATACACAGGATTATGCTAATAGCCACATTGCTGAAAGGATTCTGGGACTATAATTCAATAAATTATTTTCCCAAGCTCTGTACATGTGATATGAGACTAACATTTGCCCATATGATGCATTTACCACCATAGGATTACATACCTCCAAGATATTCATTCCCTTCATAGACTATTTGTTCTAAGTTGGGTTCACCTTCCAACTGACTTATTTCTGAGATATCTGCATACACTATCCATCCACTTTGTCACAGACTGAATTGACAAACTATTCACTGCATAGTTCAGTAGTAAGTAGCAAGATAGTATCCAGATGTTTTGGACTATAACTCATATAATCCCTTGGAGTGTGATGGAATCTCCTTCTTTGGAGGGGAGTTGTGTATTCTTGCATGGTAGAAGGATGTTGGTTACTGAGGTCTTTTCCAGTGTCATGATTCTATTATAATCCCCTGTTAACAATGCCAATGGTCAGGAAGTATGGGAAATAGAGTTATCCATATCTTGAGGACAGTGGCACCAGATACCCTATGCCTTCAGCAGATTACTTATAATTCAGTTTAAGATTCTGGTATCCAGTATCGTTTATTGCAAATTAACTTTCACATGCACAGTTGTCCTTCTCATCCCCATGCCTCTGAAATCTGATGAGTGATTCTCTGGAACAGATTTGGAACTGATGTGAGGAGCTGTAAGGGAAGATGGGAAACCTGTCTTCCTAGTGGTGTCCATTCCACTAGCAGATAAACACCATTGGCTACAGTCCAGTATTGCACCAAAATATAGTCCTAGAATTTTATCAAATCCTTTGATATACTTCACCTCAGACTTTTATCCTTTCCCATGGAAAATTCATTTTTCTTTAACAATTCCTTCTCTGTAGACTATTGTACCAAATTAGTATAATAAACAGGAGGGTAGAGCAGTATGTTTAATTAAAATACCCATAGACACATCTCAAGTAACTTTTGAATCCCCAGGATGGTGACACCTGGTTAGTGTAGTCCTCTTCACAATTTGTAAAATGCCATAAAGGTGAAATTTGACATAAAGATGAAATTTGAAGGACAAAGATGTGGAATTATCTTTAGACAGAAGTCTCTGAATGGACTCCATGAAAGGTGCTGTGCCCCCAACACATTCAGAGGACACCAGAAGACCATGGCACTATGATATATGGGAAGAGAGACCAGTTCAGTGTGGGACAAGTTTCCATCACCTGCAGCTGGCACTGTGTGTCTGGTGTGAAGGAAGTTGTAGCAAAACATATCACGTTGTAGAAAGATGTATAACCTTTTGCAATTATTGGATCATTAGTATTTGTCTTTATGTTACCTGGTATCCCACTCTTCCACCAAGGAGTTCAGAGTACCCTGCAAATATCCCAATATTTCCCTTTTCCTTGACTGTAGTTGTAAAAATGCTAATTCATATGCATTTTTATTTCTTGAAACAGTGGATGGCAAGGGCATTTAACACATCACTTATTTATGTATTTGTATGTAACATGCCTTTTGTGCCAGAGTACCCAGGTGTATTGTTTTGGGTCAGTTGGCAGTACATATAATAGAATATAGAAATGAGGTATTCTGATTAAAAAAGGTTTAGGACTTTGAAACATCTGAATGGACATGTTGGAAGATTTTTACATTCTCTTTCCCTCTCCTTATATAGATAAGGATTTCCTGCATACAAACTCCTCTCTCTCTCTCAGTCTCTCATTCAGACTAACAATGTGACTTAGTTCATGCCCCTTTTGGGACTAACACACACTGTCACTAAGATTTTCAGCTGAATTGTATGTTTTCCATCTTCCTCCTCTCTCAACTTTCTTTGGAAAGATGGTGAGATAAAGATTTTTTTTTATCTGAACTATTCACTAGCTAGATTAGGATATAGACTTTATGTATATATAGATTAAAATCATTAGTAAACTTTTATTTTAAACTACAGGCAATGTGTTTTATTGTTTTCTGAGTCAGTCTCAGTTCTTAAGGAAGCATCGGTGCAGTACAGACCGCCCCAAAGGGGCGGCCTGCCAGTGGCCTATTTCCCTCCTGAGGGAAGCAGCAGTCATCAAACTGGATGGCTTCCCTACAGAGTAAAATGAACCCAGTATTTCCGGGTTCTTTTTATGGTGCCGGAGTGATGTCACAAGTGTGCCACTGGCACACTCGTGATGTAAGCAACGCGTGGTGCTTGCAGACGCTGCACGGTGCTTATGTTGCAATGGTGGTACTTGTGTACACAAGACGCCACCATTTGTATGCTGCCACTAGTACACCACCACTCTGTGCTAGGGTTGGGGGACTGTGCAATTGGTGCATGGTCCCTAATTCTAGTATTGCCACCACCATGCTACAAAATGCCCATCTGTATCGGGCCATAGTTAGACAAAGGCACATTTTTGCTACTCTGCTGATTTAAAGCTAGACCCTAAGAGGCTTGGCACTGACATTTTTGATATTTAAATATTTTTGTTTCCTTCAGAAAGGCTGAAGCCTTAGGAAACTTAAATTACTCTATAGGATGTTTGTCTTTTTAAGATAGTGTATATTTACACACTATTGTCTTTCACAGTAAAAATCCTAAATCATATTATTAGGTTTAAAACACAGGAAATTTAAATTGGCATGAATATGAAATTCCACACAATCCTTATCATAGTCCCAAGGATGTAAGAGCTTGAGAAATGTTTATTATAATGATTGCATACATGCATGAAATTACATTATTAGGGGTGATTAAGAACCTAAGAAACCAAAGCTTCACTCCTGTTTGAAAAACGAAACAGTTTAAAGAAATGTGGCTTTCTAGCTCTGCAGCACTTTATGTAAGGAACACTGTACATTCATTCTGAGGGTAGCATAGTGGTGGGAGCATTGGACTATTACTGTGGAGACCAAGATTTGAATCCCAGCTCAGTCATGGAAACCCAATGAGGGACCTTTAGCACTCTCCCATTTCTCAGAGGATGGCACAGGCAAACCCCCTCTGAACAAAATTTGCCAAGAAAACACCCTGACAGGTTCACCTTAGGGTCCCCATAAGTCAGAAACTATTTGAAACAAACTGGCAGTAAGCTCTGGTTTGTGGGAGGCATTTAGATGATCCATGCCCTGATGATGCCAAGCTGGCATCACTCTACCCACCTGACCAGATGGCAGGCAGTGTTGTGGCACTCTGGTACCATGATGTTTATATGCCACAGGCTGCAATAGTGCTGCAAAGCTGCGGTGGTGGTGGAAAAGCCAGCTTTTTGACAGTTCAAAAAGGAGCGCCATTTTGCTGCCTCTTTTTTGAGCTGGCAAAAATCCGGATCAGTGGATTGCTGTGGTCCCAAGCTCACTTTCTCTAGGGCAGCTTGAAGTTGTCCCAACGGTTCAGGTCTTTTTAAATATTTTTAAATATTTTGCCATACCTTAATGTAATTATTTTTAAGTAAATCAGAGTTTCTAATCGAGATCCAAATACCTAAGTACTTAACCTTATCTACCGCCTTATATCCAGAATGCTTTTGTATTTCTTCTTTTTCCTCATCGTTTAAGTTCATTAACAACATCGCAGTTTTGTCATTATTTACCAGCAATCCCGAAACATTCCCAAATTGCCTTAATATCCTATTGAGTTTCTCTATTTGACCCACATTGACATACTTGAAGAAAATGAATAATCTAAAATCAACCAAGAGCATTCCTCAAAACCTCGTTGTTGTTGTCATCATCGTCATCCTCCTCCCTCCTTTTCTTCTTCTTTAAAAGGGAATTAACTGAGGTTTAAAGGGCTCTCTAAAAGCCTGCAATGATAGAGTCCAGGAGCCTCAAAATGAAAGTGCATTTCACAAATATAGAGCTTCTGCAGAAAAGACATTGGAGAAAACCTGGGTGCTCTCTGGTCATGAGCAGATGGACCAAGCCCTTGCTATCCTGGTCTGGGTCTCAACCCAGATTGGTCCCTGGACTGGCATGAAGATGGGCAGGTGTTTACATGCCCACCTACCCCATGCCATGCACCCACTACTGCTGAATAGCTTACTTAGCTGTTGCCACTAGTGAGAACGCCCCTGCCGTTGATGCGTCTGACAGTGAAACAAGGCACCTGGCCACATGATTGCAGCTTGGCACCCTGTTTCCACATAAGACACAGTGATTGGGGGGGGCTTCTCACTAGTAACAATAGTTCAATAAGGTAAGGGGCACATGGGGTTTTCTGTTCCATGAAATTCCACAGCAAATAATGGGTCACTTAGACTCACGTTAAGGGCCCTTTGCCCTGGGATTGGGTTGGATCCACCATATGAGTGTCTTGTGTAGTGGATCTGAGCCCGATCTTGGCCTAGGGTTAATGGCTTTGTTGTCCAAAATGAACTATGCGAGGCTGGGGGGAATATGGGCCTTCTGGCCCTTGTGGACACCCACTCTGTTGTCATGCCAGGGAGCAGAGACAGAATCATGTGTGGGGATCCTTATCCAAGAGTTCAGGCTCTCATTCTGTACCAAGCAGAAAGAAGTCAGAATTCCAAGAACCTTATCGCACTCACAGTTTTCCCGTTCTGTTCCTGTTAATGAGGCAGACGGATCATGACGACGAACGCTATCACATTAAGTGTTCTTAGCGGTATGTGAACGCGAAAAGAACGATTGCTAGTAAGTAAGTAATAAAGTTTATTCGGTCATTGACCAGCAAAGAACGATTGCTATCGCACACCGCTAACAGAGAATTTGACCTGTTGTCGTTTTTGGACCTTGCTGTGAACGGATATCACCGCACAGCCAGGCCCCATCCCGAGCGCACCCCGACCATCCCTTTTCTCTGCGCATGCATACTTTGGAAAGAAAATCTGGCGCGATTTTCAAAGGGAGCTTGGGGCACTCTCGTTCCCTGTGTGTTCACATTCCATGCATTTCATTTCCCATGTTTCATCCTCTAATAGTAACTTTCCCTTCAAACAGAATATTGTTATCAAAAAAGGGGGTTGGGTGGACAAATAAGAACTTTACCATAGTAAAATATCTATTCTAAAATGGCCCTCCATCTAGGGTTGCCATAATTGTTCTCTAAAACCCAGGAAAAAATGTAGGACAAAATCTAGCCCAAACTGTAAGACAACTGCAAGACAAAACACAGCCCAAAATGTAGGACATTTAAGGTAAGGTCCTACATTTTCCCTAAATGTCCTACATTTTTGGCTGAGTTTTGTCCTATATTTTGTCAAAGGTTTTAATGGACAATTATGGCAACCCTACCTCCATAAAATCTTTTTCTGGTAGCATATACTGAATCCTACTGTATTTATGATCTAAAGAAATGTCTACAATACAAAATGTTCTATAATTTTGAGGAAATCAAGTTGTTATCACATCTTGGAAGGGAAATTGGCAAGGGAAGAGATGTCCGGAGGAGAGGTTTCATGGCACATCATAACTGTAGGGATCAGACGGGGATGCAATTGGGATGCCTAGGATATTGCACACAGAGGATTTCACAGTCTCATAACATTTACTGGAAATGGAGGACGGAAGATAATCGTCGGGCACATTTGACAGAAACGGAACGGAAAGGGAACTGGGTGTAAACATCTCGCTAACGAGGCTATGCGATAAAATCCATTCCGTTCTGTTAGCATTTGGACCTCGGAACGTTTAAAAAGCTGTGTGCGATAAAGTTCCAAGTATTTCTAAGGCAAGGCACAATATAAGTGAATTCCCCATCCTCCCTGTGTTGCTACAGAGGATATGGAATATTGACTAGGTCATTCTTTCACTTTCTCCTGAATGTTATATTACAAAAGACATTTCTCATGTCACTTCTCCTCAGTCCTATGGAGGAAATAAGAGTTAGGAAAATACAATTGCTGATTATAAAGCCAAAATTTAACAAAATAACTGGTTACCCCTGATTTCCATTGACACACTCCATAGTTAGAGTTGGAGGGTTAATATTCTTTGGTCTATGAAGACCAAAGTAAATATACATAATGTTCATTTCTTAGAGTACAATGTATATCAGCAACAAGTTGGACTGTGCATTTACCTAAATTTTGTGATGCGGTTCTTAGCTTAAAAATGTATACAAAAATATAGGTATTTAAAAAAAAAATTATAGCAGTATTTATCTTAGGGAAAATTGTGTATATATTGGTGAAATGCATACAAAATCCATACGTTAAGGGAACTTGAGTTTGGAAACTATTTTTTTCTTTGAAATGCAGACTAATATAGATATTGGATGGAACAGACTTATGACTGAATCCTCACAGAACTGATATAAAACACATATTCATCTATCCCTGCCTGCAAGGAGGCTTATGGAACCTGATCTCTAAAATAAAGAGAAAATCTAATTCCATTCCCAACCACCTGCAACACACAGCAAAGTCAGCAGAATTATACTTCTGTGCAGATAGAAAACTAAACCCCATGTTATCTGTGTCTGTAAAAAATGACAAAACAATAGCTTCACTATTATTGAATTTCTTTTTAAGATCCCAAAATGCTGAGCATGGGCTCTGCATTACTGCCAACAGCTTGCAGCAACAGAAGATCTAAACCCTACCTGCCCCAAATTCCTGTGACTGAACTATAAAGGAATCCACAGGGTATCAGACAAGTAGCAGCTGGCATTGTAAATAATTTCATTTTAATCACCAAGCTTTGTAATGCTTTGCAATTTACCAAGTGATTGATTATGAATGAGCTCAGCGGATGGTTAGCTAGTCTTCTTGACCTGCTTCTGTGACAACTGTGGAGAACAACTGCAGAGATGAAATTAAGTTCTGCAAAACAAAACAGAACAAAACCAAGCTTGCCTTGTGGCTTTTCAAAATATTGTGTTCAAACATCTGCACTGGGAAATGCTCTAGAGCTAAATTCAATGTAAAATTACACTGACTAATGAAATTCCATCAATTTTTCCAGTTGCTTTTATTTTTTTATTTATTTCCAGGATTTATATCCTGCCTTTCTCCATGATGGTATTCAAGGAGGAATGTAATGGTGGTTCCTAGGTGTGCTTTCACTTGTGAAACTAGTTCCACATCTGGTTCTTCAACTGGTCACACAACAGGAAACTGAGTTTAAGTCTACCCTTATGCATACATAGTCTTCAGTAAGGTGTCTGCAAGTGCAACATTGTGCTTGTTAGCAAAAGAATGGGGAAACTTGAGCACCTCTGAGAATCTTCAGAGCTAGTGCCTTCATGATATGCACTAAGGACACTTTTTTTGGCTTTGCCATACGAATTGAGCACCCTGTTTAATCAGGCACCTTCCTCTGTCCCCTTTTCATATTGGAGCTATTTCTGAGCATGAGCCTTTTCACAACTATCCACAATTCCACACTATATTCTTATAGTGCTGCTTTTCCACGATGGCCCTGTACAGACCGGCCTGAAAGGCGGGCATGAGGGCAGAGTCAGGGTGTAGCATCCTCACGACCCATGAATAACTCCACTCCCCCAGGGTGCCCCAACACCGTGTGCCACTCTACGAAGATTATCACACTGGGGTTAAAACGTTCCCCGGTGCGTTCTAACGTGCACACGGGGGCGCGCATTGAGCATGATGGGAACCCGATGGGGCCCAGAACGCTAGTTTACTGCACACAGGAATGCTGCTGCCACTGAGCGTTTCCATTGCGCTTTGAAACAGTTCCTAGAAATGGTGTCCCCTGGAACTTGATGGGAACGTGATGGGAATGCTTAGCGGCGGCGGCAGCATTCCTGTGTGCAGTAAACTAGCGTTCTGGGCCCCATTGGGTTCCCATCATGCTCCGTGCGCGCCCCTGTGCATGCACGTTAGAATGCACCGGGGAATGTTTTAACCCCGGTGCGATAATCTTCTACATGGTGCATGGCATCATGGTGCACCTCTGGAGCTGCATCCATATGATGCAGCACTGAAGAAGTGCAATATACCTGCACTGCTGCAGCTATAGTGCCTCCCCCCCTTTTTTATTAAGCCATTAATGTTTGTTTTTACATTATGGTGCCCTTTCAAGGGTAAAAAGGAGCCACTTTTTGCAGCTCCTTTTTGCACCCAGATTGGGGCCATGGCATAAGTTGCCATGGTCCTGATCTGGCTAGGAAAAGGGCGGCTGCAGGCCACCCCTTTGGGGCAGTCTGTTGAGCCCCTGTAACTGCTCTGGCTGCCTTCTGTTGCATTCTGAAGCTTGTAGTTCAGTGAGGCTAACAGCTCCTTGGCTGAGAATTCTAAATGCACTTCTCTCAACTGCAAATCCCAGAATGCAACAGGAGGCAGCCAGAGCACTAATAGTGGAATAACAGCAGTATAGGAGTGTAGTGTAGAAATGTGGTATGTAACGCCAAGAGCTAAGAAGTGAATTAATGCTATCTTTAGCATTAATGCTAATGCTCACACATTAACCTATGAATCCAGTCTATGTACTTGATAAAGGGGATAGGATTTTTAAAAATCGCAAGTTAAGTAAAGAATGAACAGTGGATTAAAGGATTGAAGTTCACACTGACTAGAAGAAAGAGAAATGGGGAGTGAAAAAAAAAGCTAGCAAAACATAAATAAGCTGAGGACAATAGACTTGGGAGACATTTGTTATGCACTTTGAGACTTAGCTGAACATGCAAAAGGAAATATTTTTGAATTAACTCTTAAAAGTAGATAGTAGGCTTAACACCTGTTTTAACAGCTGTTTACAATTCCCTACAGGTCTATCAAACCAGGCAATCTATGGTCAGATTCTTCACACACCTATTTAAAAATATATGAGGTACTGTAAATACTAAGCAACCACACAGTTTTTATTGGATAAACTGATATAATTAGGCTTTGGGTTTTAAATCACAGCCAATGATTTTTTTAATGGATAACACTGATTTTATAAAATTGCTTTATATTTTTATTGTTTTGTAACCCATTTGGGACCTAGTGAAAGGTGATGCCATACAGAGGTTGAATAACTATATGGCATCAACAAAGATATCATGACTCCATTTCTATAAAGACTGCATATAGCCCAGGGATGTGAGCTTCTGTAGATGGAGGCTAATGCACTGCTCACATATGGTAATAGTAATGTGCTTTAGCACTAATTTAGAATAACTTATTATTATGTCTTATAATAATAAGGTTGGATTAGTATAATTTGTTGTTATCTGGAGTATAAGAAGCTGCCTTATATTTCATCACATCATTGACTGATCTAGTTTATTGTAGCATACAAAAGCCAGCATACTATAGTGATTTAAGCATTGTAATAGAACTTAGGAAGGCCAGGGTTTGAAGGCCTGCAGAGCCATGGAAACACATTGTATTATCTGTGGGCAGGTCAGATTCTCTCAGTATAAGAAGGCAGCAATGTCAAAGTTTCTCTGAAAAAAACCCTGACACCCCCCCCCCCCCATGATAGTCATGATAAGTTGAAGTTTCCTTGAAGGAACACAACAACAACAAAAAATGGAGCATCATTGTACACAACTGGCCAAGATTTCAGGACCAGGGTTTTAGAACATGGGTCTGCCCAGATCCACCTCAAGGTGGTGGGAACTATACATGGGACCTATAAAAACATGGGCACATGAAAAATATTTGTCTGCGGGACAAATTCTTTCTTTCTTTCTTTCTTTTTTTAAAAAAAGTAGAATTAGCATATATGACAGACACAGATGCTCTTTAAATATTCCATATGTGCACCAGGTTCATACAAAATGAGTAATTACAGAGGGAAGAGGGAGAGATTGTTTTATCTGTGGAGCACTATTATTCTGGAATTTTTCCAAACCCAATATGATGCTTATAGTAGAGTCAAGCCAGTTTTCCACTCTATCCTTCCTGCAGCCTTCTCCAGCACCAAAAAAACAGGCTCCAAAATTTGCTCAAAGGGGTTTTCAAACCTCTAGAGCTGCTTTTGGTAGTGTTAGGAGGGGTACACAGGGGAGGGAGACTGTGCTCCCTCTTAAATTGGATTATGCTGGTGCACAACCTATGCTATTATTACTGTCATTCAGAGCAGGGTGGAAACATGTATACACCTAGCACAAAGTATAATAATTGCTTCCATAGTTATCTCCATAGTTAGCTACATGGAGCATGTTCAGTAACCTGTCCTCTCTCAAAAGATTCCAGGTGGAGGTCTCCAGGAAGGATTACAGAAAGTGTATTCTGAATGATTACAGATGTAACTGCAAAGAATAACAGAAAATAACTTACTATGTTTGAAGAAATAATCATTTGCTGGTGCCACCATGGATGAGAGGTCCACTACTCAACTTAGACTGAACTGCCCCTGTTTCTGGATAGTAGGTTATGTGGTAGTGGGTTGTATGTTAAATGAGCAGATGTTCATTATCAGATATTGTCCCCGGACTTGAAATATAGGTGTTGCTAGAACACTTATTTAATCCATCCTTTTGTGGACAATAGCATTCTATGCCTTTATCTAGATGATAAAGGTGTCATTACAGCTTCTTTATATCATATCAGATTTAAATAATTGTTTTAAACATGTATAAATATCTTATTAGCCTTCAAATTTGGTGAACTGAATAATCCAATGCATTTATATCCATGGGGCAAAATGCAAATAATCATGCGATCGGCTCTGTACAGTTTTGAAGAAAAGCTGCTTGTACCACATATATCAATTTTAAAATGGAGAATTGTTTTATAAAGTGTTTCTGAGGTTTTTTTAATCAAAGGAAACAATTAAGTAAAAAAATTCTACTTAGATTCCATAAACTTTGGCATATTTGCAGTTGTTCTTTGGACACTCAGCATGGAAACAAATTATATCATTGTGTAAGAATATTTGGCCTTGTTTGTATGCTTTATTTTCAGATGATAAGAGACTATAAGAAGATTTTAAGATTAGAAGACTGTAAGAAGTGAGAGAGAAACAGAGAGGCAACTATAAAGCAGCTGTATATCCCATAAGATTATATAGGAAATAAGACAAGGTTTAAAGTTGACTCTATTTTGGATTTATTAATATGTAAAAACATAAAGACAGACAGACAGATGAACCTAGTCACTGATTATCCCAATAAATCCCAATGTAATTACCAAGAATTCTAAAGAAATAAAAATTGTAATTGTAGATACTATTGCATCAGACTCTAGCCCATGCTGTGAACCAGGGGGTGACAATGATATGGCTTTCTCGATATGGTTATGCTAGTTAGGGCAACAGGATTTGCAGTCCAACAACATCTAGAGGCTGCACCATTCCTACTCTGGGATAATTTTTCAAGTCCTTGAAGGGATTAAATAGTGCAAGTCACCATTATCCAAGCTGGCTAGAGCTGTTGCGAGAGCCTCAGTTTAGATAGGCTGTTGTCCAGAGTATTTTGGAATAGATTATCAGTAATTTTATACACCTTTTCTTTAAAAAAAAATAAAAAAATCAAAATCATGTTTTTAATCTTCCGAATGAAACACTTACCTATGATTTATTTCAAGTTAATTTGTCAATAAAATGCACATGAAGTAATGAAGACTTGGCTCTATTTAGCAATCCATCTTAAAACATTTAAAATCCATTAGGATAGCATTAAGAAGTCTTATAAATCAAAAACCCATCTATATCCCTTTTTCTTCTACCATTGTGTGGCCTGATTGTAGCCACTCCAGCTAATTGATTTTGGCACATTATGAAAGGAAATTATATTAGTGTTGTGGGGAAAATATACTGTATTAAAACAAAAAGGACACAAAACACCAAGGTACATAAAAAGAGGAAAACAGGGGAGTATTAAATGATGCATTGCTTAAGCCACTATGTCAGTAACTGTCCTTGACATGAAGCTTAAGATTTCAAGCAAGATACCAGATCTAATTTATAAATATTTTCCATTTTGGCTCTGCTTTCAGTCATGCACAGAATCGCAGTGTGACCTGAAATTTAATTCTCTCCTGATGGCTAGCATAGTGCACAAAAAGCAATAAAAGGGATGGATTACAGTTCATGCCTGTAGAATCAGGACTCTTTTACATTGTAATCCTATGCATGTTTATAAAGAAGCAAGTCACACCATATTCAATGAGTCTTACTCCCTCGTAAGTGTATACAGGATTGCATCCTGATACACTGATAGCAAATGTCCCATTTACATTAAAATGAATGGGTTTGCAATTAGTTAAGATGGCAGGACTAGGAAAGATTGCAATTAAATCCTCTCTGCCAGCATAAATCTAAGTTCAATGAAGCCGTACGTGCATAATATGCCATCATAAATAATGCAATGAGGGGGAAACAATGAAATTGTTTCATAAAACTCAGATACCTAATCCGACAAAGGGACAAAGAGACTGCTATTACAGGCCAGAGGGATTCTTTTATATATGGTACTTTATTTAAATATCAATTGAATACTGTCCGAAGAACAAATGGGAGCTGCAGCAAAATGTTGCAATGCAGAGTGCTTTTGTTCACTGTTGTAGCCAACCACTCAACCAAAGCCTCCAACTGTCCTGATTTGGCAGGGTCAGTCCCAATTAAATCTTGGTCTTCCCACTTTTCTAGCTGCTTTTAAAATGTCCCTGTTTCTCTCTCTTCTTATTTTCCATGTTTGTGCTCAGCTTACATGAAATGTTGCAAACTGAGTTCAAAGTGCAAAAGTAGTTTGCACACAATTAACCCAGCTGGTGGGAGAGAAAGGAAGGGGTGGAATCAGTTCCTTCCTGGTAAGCTCAGCTAAAGGCAAACTGCTGCAGCCTCTCCTAACTTGTTTATTCTTCCAAATTAAAATTTTTGCTATCTGATGTCCCAGTTTTCTCATCTGATATGCTGGAAGATATGCAACCAGTTATTACTTTTTCCATAATAATTCAGCATCTCATCATCACTAACAATGATCATACCTCACTGAACTGATAAGTAGTTTCCTCTGGATATCTTTCATGTAAAGGGATGGTTTGGTACCTATGAAAACTTTGAGATTTCCTCAAGTCTGTTGATATGCATGTTATATGTTGCTATGTATGGACTGTCCAATTTTTGATGAAGAAGAACTGACTTAAAAACTGTGGAAGCAGAGGAAAGAATACATATTGGATAATTTTCATCACTCATGGAACTAGACATCATGACAGACATAGGCAAGATCAACATTCCCCAAAATCCAAAGAAAAACAAATTTTGTACTATTTTTTTTTAAAAAACGAATATTTGAAATGTATAATCTCCAACCTCCTCAGTATATGGACATCTCGAGAACTCACATTTCCTATGTGTATTTGGATGTATTTCAGTGCTCTTGGAGAGTGCCAAACATGTCATAGACAGACAAGGTCAATGACTAGCCATTTATAATCTAATGCCAAGTAGTGTAATTACAGTGATGTCCAAAATCAGCATCTATAAAACTCCTGCTAAAAATACCCGGGAGCAAAGGTCATGATATCAAAGCAAACAAAGGTCCAATGAATGCACAGAAAGCCTGTACACAAACAGTTTGAGTATTGTTTTCATAATGTATTTTGAATGATCAAGATATTTGAAATTAGAATATATTTGTACAGTTTTCTTACAAGAAGTTGTACTTAACATGAGGTCATATGTGAAGACAACTATTCACTGATTTACAGAGGAAAATATTCAGAAGTCATTTCAGGCCCTATTTTCCATGTTGTTATCTTGATAAAACAGCTTCTTCTACATCTTTCCAGGAAGGTCTTGAAGTTAGAAGTGCCCCAGTATCACCATAACTCCTTTTGTTGCATCTACTTGTGCATACTAACCAGTATCTAAAAGCTCTGAAATTCTACCATCTGTAGACCTCGGAAAGAAAGGTCAATCATGACTACATCTATGATTTATCATGAGTGGAGGTTTTTGGCCTCTACTTCAAAAGCACTGAAGCTTCCAAATTCCTCTCTTGAATGCAGAAATAAATCAGTGGTTGAAATGAGTCAATGGGTATTTATTCCAGCATTACTGCAAACAGTGAGTGTTCAACTTTTTAGATGCAAATGAAAATTTTGCAGGGGGAAAAACTTGCTTTTCTAAATGGAAACTGAACCACTGAGTTTAAAACATTTGTAGCAAGTAATCATGCAAAAGTGGCAAAGACTATTAAATTATATCGTCTAGTATTTATTGCCTGGACTTTGCATTTGCACAATTATACAACAACACATGGCAAAGGAAAATGGGACAGACCTTGGCCCTTGTAGAAGTATATAATGTTTGGAATTACTTTACTACCCTGTATACCAGAAATTTAAATTATAATGAATGGGCATAGGTGGGAGATAGGGGACTTTTCCCAAGACAGAAAAAGGTCAAAAAAGAAATGAGGAAAAAAAATACACATTTTTAATGTGAATGCAAAGCCATGAAAATAAAAAAATAAGATTTGGAATTCTTGCATTGATTTGTCTAGTATACCTACATATGGATGCCAGTTACACATGAGCAGGATTGCATGATACTTCAAAAGATAAGACACAAAACAGGCAGCTATTCTTGGAGCGACTGTCCATGCAAAGGTTTTTCTTCATTAATCCTTCATGCAGACATTGCAGTCAAATTTAATCATAAACTTGTCTGCACATTCACTATCTGATTAAATAACAACAATAACAAGGTTTTTAATTTGGATTTGAGTTTTATTCAGACTCCAAATAGAATCCCTTCCCTTGCCCCCTGAACAAGAATACATGTGTATCACTAAATGGTTTAGAAGGAAACTAAAGAATTGCCTTTTCTCATATCAACCTGTCCATAATGTGTGATTATCATATACTTTCACTTTGGGAAGCTCACACAGTTCTTTATGAATTTTTAAAAAACGTATGATTTATGAGTTCTTCCTACTACAGTCTGTCCTCGCCTTACGCGGGGGATCCGTTCCGGATCCCTCCGCGTAAGGCGAATTCTGCCTATGCTCTAGCCCCATTGGAAACAATGGGGCTTGTGTGTGGTGGTGCGGCGGTGCGGGCGTGCGCGGGGCACAACGGGCACGCGCACCCATTCAATTGAATGGGACGCGTGCCCCTTCTGCCCTGCGCGCGCCCCGCGGCTTGAGCGCGTATGCTCAAGGCCGCGTATGGTGCGCCCGCGTATGCTGCGGGCGCACTGTATTGTAGTTTTTCCCAGCCTGGTAACCTCAAGATATGTTGGAACACAATGGTCATTCTGAGTGGGAGATAATGGGATATTCAGTGTAACATATCTGGAGAACACCAGGAGGGTGCCCTATTGAATAACCCATAAAACTTAATGTGGACTCTACAGGTAAGCCATGCCTGGTGATGACTGGTAGTGGATCTATTCCATGCTTTAGGATGGATTTTAAAGAAGTTAATTAAGGTGTTGAATCCTATGCCAAAAGTACAATCAACACCTTGAGATTTTAGTCTAAAACCAAAACTGCATTCAGCACCCTACTGACATGGGAGGCACCAACCATGTTATAAAGTAATAAGAAAAGATTTCCATTCAGTGCATTAGGAGTTGAACATAATGTGGTGTAGACATTAGTTCAGGAATTGACCTTGAGCCTTTCTTAGATGAGAAAGAAAAATAACTGCAACACAATTTCCAGAACTAAACCAAGTGAATTAAACAACCATTTGCTTGTACATTTATGGGAATAATTTATAACCAAGTATATAATACATCTGCAAGCCTGTGATATTTTATGCACACTTCCAAGAAGGATTTTAAGTTTCTGAGACTCTCCACAGTGAACATGTGCAGGTATTTTTAGATGTACGTTCTGGTTTTATAAAAAATTATGACCATTTCCCCCATAGCTTTTCAGCCGAGAATAAATCTCCTAATATCTCATAGAAAGATCTTGGAACCCAGCCATGCTAACCTCTTCACACTTCAGGCAGTTCACGGATCCTATTTCACGGCTCATTCAAAAGCAAGATTAGGGGGACTTTTTCCATTTCGTGTTTTAAATGGTTTAATTCACAAGGGACTAAAGTCGACATAAGTATCTTTTAAAAAGTAGCATGCTTCCTATATAAGTCACATTTTGTCATTCTGATTAAATCATGATGTTTTTGTATAGAGCCATGAAATTATTTTGCCTCTTAAAACATTTCAGCAAGAAATACATAAGTTAGATACCTACTACATTGGGGGCAGAATCATTTTCTAAATACAAAAGAACTCCCAATTGATATAAGAACTAACTATGGTGGATTTCATAACAATAGTGGTAAAACTACTTATACATTTATTCTGAGAGCCAGTGAATGTAGCCACTGTTATAGAAAGAATAATATAAGTAACAGAGTAATTCTATGTTATTGTTGGTGGGAAAATAGTTCCACCATGGCAGAACTACTGCTACTTTCCAATGGCACTTAGTTTCCAGATCTTTTACCATCTTGGTTGCCCTCTTCTGTGTAAGCTTCTTCTGATATCCTTCTTAAACGGTGTTGCATAGTTGGACACATACTCTAGATGAAGTCTGACCTGAGTAGAATAGAATGGTATGAATACTTATCTTGATCTGAATGCTACAGTTCCGTTGGTACAACCTAGAATTGCATTGGCAATTTTTCCTAGCCCAAATCATTTTCACATGTGCTGCTTACAATCCAGTGTTTTCCATCCAATATTTGTGTATCCAGTTTTTCTGCCTAAATGGAGTAGCAGCAATAATGGATGTGTGCCTTGAAGCCATTCCTGACTTATGGCTAGGACCTATCACTGGGTTTTCCTGGCAAGATTTCTTCAGAGAGAGTTTGTCATTGTCTGTCAGCCCAAAGGTTCAAAACAACCATTGTGCTAAAATTTCTGAATTGGTTATTTTTTTTTAAATGACCAACAAAGATGAATTTCCCCAATAATCCTTCAGCTATTTCCAACTTTTTTTTAAAAAAAATGTGATTGTACATCTGCAGAATGGTGAGAAATTTTGTATTTTCACAAAATGGAAATTTAGTTTTATTCACTACCATTTGAGGAAAAGCATCATGCTTCATTTGATGTCTGAGAATCATAATTATCTGCATCACTTGCAACAAGCTCCTCAAATTACAGAGATGTGAAAATGCAATGTTAGAAGGGCAATAAGCATGTCAATTTTTACAGACCTATAAGACAAGTTCCCAACAGTTACATCTAAGCTATGCAATTTAACAAGATGAAGATTTTATTAGTCACTTCAAATAGCTAAATAGTACCAGACCTCACCACATCAAACAGGTGATGACAATAGTTTAAGTTAAACAGCAGAATATCTCACTCATAGTGACTACAGGAGATGAGTTATTTATTTAATCTTTTAAAAAACAATCCAACGTTCTGACAACTCCTTATGTGCTGTCTCTTGGGCACAATAAAAGAGGCACAGCCAGGCAGCCTGAGGCTTAAACCAGACGTGACATACAGTCCTGTGTATTTTTTGTCCCATTTTTTTGTTTTGCTAAACCAAATGCAACCTCTGGAGCCTGAGGATTAGATCAGAAGAGAATGCCAAGCATGGAAAAGGGTGCTTAAGACCTTCCTTTACTTCCACGTAATTGCTTACAATCTTCTAACCCCAAATGTATTACATATTTTTCAGTGTGTATGACAGAATATACAGGAATCCATATCTTTTCCACTTATGGATGAAATAACAATAGAGTAGAATGATCTGAAAAGAAAACAAACAAAGTGTAAAAGGACAGAATACACTAGTTATTCCTCTGCTTAAAAAGTTTCAACTTCTTGCAATTTTTTTGCCCCTTCTTTTTTTACTTAAATTCTGTATTAACTCAGAAGGCTGTAGTCTATTAGGCCAGATCTAATAGGTAATTTATTTTGATAATGAATGGGTAACTAGTTATTTTTTCAGTTGCAAGCTGGAACATGGGACTTTTTCTACTTTTAAAGGCCAGGACAACAGTGCACCACTTTTAGGAGATTATCGCACTGCGTTCTGAGAACGTTCCATATCATCACGTGATGAAAACGTTCCTGGAACGGATATTACCGCATTAGAAATCAAAACGTGATCAGAACGGGATCAGAACGGCAGTTTACCGCACTGCGATTCCTTTTTCTTGAAACCGTTCTCAGAACGGTTTGCTGTATTAAGTTTTGTGGGCTGTCTTCTGATGACGTCGCCACTCAGTGGTTGGACGGCTCGGGAGAGGGGCTGCCCCCCAGGAAAGAGGGAAAAGGGAGGCTTGGGCCATGGAGCTCGCCTCTCCTGAGTCCCTCGGCTTACTGAAATCCCTCACCTCCCTTCCCTATAGGAATCAATCCAAAAACGGAGTTTTAAAAGAGCAGTGAGCCCTATGGGTCTTCATCTGGGGGGAGCAGAGGATGCTTGGCTATGGGGTTGTCCTGCCATCTCCTCGCCTTTTCCCCAGAGGAATCAATCCAAAAACGCAGTTTTAAAAAAAAAGAGCATGACCCTATGGGTCTTCATCTGGGGGGGGGGGCAGAGAGCTTGGCTATGGGATTGTCCTGCCATCTCTCTCTCTCCCCTCTTTCCCCATAGGAAAGAATCCAAAAACGGAGTTTAAAATCTCTCTCAGATGCAGACCCAAAGGGCTCTCCTCTGCTCCTTTTAAACTCAGTTTTTGGATTGATTTCTATGGGGAAGGGAGGTGGGGGATTTCAGTAAGCCTAGGGACTCTGGCCGGGAGAGTGCTTCTCAGCCTCACTGAGAAGTCTTCCCTCCGAAGATTCTCTTGGGAGGGAAGGAAGGCAAGCCCCTATAAAACGCTGGGGCTTCATATGCTGGCATATGTTTGAAGAAAATAGGATAAAACTTATGTAACTTGATGGGCCAAGGGCAGAGTCCCCTCCTTGGCAGCCTGGGCATTAAGGGAGCTCCACGGAGGTCCCTTCAAGCGGAGGGAAAGGGAGGGGACTGGGCCAAGGGCAGAGCCCCAGCAGCCATAGCAGCTCTTTAAACCGGTTAGAAAAGAAGAGTCCTCTGCTGTCATCCCATTTCCCCTTTTTGGCAGCTTGACACCCTTTTGCTCCTGTGTGTGTGCATGTAATGTGTGCCTTCAGGTTGTGAGCTTCCCTCCCCGCTTTAACTCTTGTCTGGCTCTTTGCTATGGAATTCTGGGAGTTTTTTGCTTGCTTTTGTGTGGTGCTCCA
>NC_056525.1:29225591-29226322 GCF_019175285.1 Sceloporus undulatus | reverse complement strand
AATTCTGGGAGTTTTTTGCTTGCTTTTGTGTGGTGCTCCAAACAGAGGAGCTTTTGTGGGTTCCCTCCTGGAGGGAAGGAGGAGAAGGTCCTGGGCACCCCTGCCTCCTGCATTGTGACAGCACAGGAGCCCCACTGGACATGACACTAGAGACCCCCGGAGAAGCAGCCAGACCCTCTCCCTCTTGCTCTCTGCTCTGGTCTCTTCTTTCCCTCTCTTTCCCTGCTTTCCTCTTCTCTTCCTTGTCTCACCTTTCCTCCCTTTTTCCTCCCTTCCCTCCCTCCTTCTTTCCCCCCCTCACACACACACACCTTCCCTCACTGCAGTCGCTCGCCTGCCTGCCTCCCTCCCTGCCTGTCATTCTTTCAGCCAATCAGAAGACAGAGGAATGAGGGAACGGATTTGAGAACGGATAAGAATACCGCACACACTTCTCTTGGAACGTTTTCATCACGTTTCAGCTCTCTGGGAACACATTCAGAACACATTCAAATCCGTTCCCTCCTGGAACACATTTGGAACACATTTAAGCGTTCTGAGAACCCGATTGGAACACATACGTGCGGTATTCTCAAATGCGTTCCGTTCTCATCACGTGATCAGAACGTTCTCAGAACGCAGTGCGATAATCTTCTTAGTGTAATGCAAGGTGGTTTCTTAATATTTGCAGTTGTTGTTGACTGACCTTGAGTCTACCACAACTCATGGTGATCCTGTGTATGAGGCATCTC